>NC_056751.1:40838516-41053516 GCF_019279795.1 Protopterus annectens | reverse complement strand
CACTACTGCAAAGCAAATCTTTGAGTCTCTACTACAAAAAGATGGTGAGATACCTGAAATCACCATTGAAAGAGCTCACAGAGCACTCCGGAGAAGGCAAGACACCACAGACCGCCGTCAAGTGTATGTTAAACTACTCAATTTCCAAGTAACACAAAAATACTAAATGCAGCAAAAAACATAAATCCTTAATTTGGAACAAACACAAAATTACATTCTCAAGACTTACCAGCAACCATTAAGGAAAACAGACAAAACTGGCTCCGTTCTATGCAGAGATTTAATCAAAAGAAACATCACGCCCAAATCGTTACCTAACAACCTAATATTTCATAACAATGAAGTGAGATACTCAGTCAACACCCACATGAAGCAAAAACAGCCTTTATTAAGGCTTTCAACAAAGATCCACTTCCTGAAACCACAATTTCGCTAGCGACTCTTTCTCCCAGCTAGATAACGGATCAGAACTTTGTTTTCTATGGACCCGTTAAAAAACCCGATTAATCTACAAATTTTAATCCGACTGAATAAATATTCCTTTACGTACCTGTGAAAAACCTTTAATGGACTTATTAAATGCCAGCGTTTAACACGTGGAGCTAGGCACAGTTTCTCCTGTCAGACGTTTCCATATGGGTCCCACTTAGCTGTAACACCTGGATACTCCTGCAACATCCAAGCGACACTAGGATTAGCTCACAGTCTGCGTCGCCTAAGGAGATATACAACTCCTGGTCCAACATGGCTGAATATTCTCCTGTAAAAAAGCATACCGACAACCTCTCAAATAACTGAGTCTTCAAGTACCAGTTTGAATCAGTAAATAGCTAGCAAGGCGTAATGTCAGGCGCTGTGGGTAACTGTTGACCTCCGCCGTAATGCTTAAGTATCCGTGCGTTCTTTGGAAATGATGTCTACTTCTCGAAGTCTAGCAAAGCCCTGTCAAGCATCTACAGCCATACGTCCTAAAGCTCACTCGCATGGATAAACCAGACTCCCGTTGCTGTCGCTAGCTGCCTGTTGCTCCTCACATGGCGTACGGAGCTTCTGATAAACTTTCATCCTTGCACCGCGCATCCTGCCTAGCATAAACTTCGAACCTTTTTCCCTGACAAGCACGTACGCTTTACATGCAACTCATACGAAGGTTGCATTTCTCTGGTTATTTATCAGTGCTATGTCTACTAAAAACACTGCTGACCACGCAGTAGAATGCGTATAAGACAACATCATGTTCATGCTGTTATAAAAGTGAAGCATTGCTAGGTGGGGGTACAGGATGTCAATGAATTTACTCTATAGCAAATTAATGTCAGTACAGTTTCTACATTACACATGACATAACAGTTGACATGATTATCAGGACCTGGTTTCTTAATTGTGCCAGCAACAATACCACTGTTTTTAGTAACTTAAATATGCATGAGACTGCTGTATGCATAGTCTGCCTAATGTAGGGGATTGTTCCCCACGTCAGGGATGCTTTCCCTGAGTGAGCAATACTTGTTTACTATGCACAAGCATCACTGTTCAAGCCTCATTTCTATTGCCCTCCAGCACCACTAGACATATCCTTAGTCTCTTCTTGACCTCTGTTACTGATTTATTCTTTAGTATGGTTGTGGGGCTAATAACAGCTTTATTTGTAAGGTACCACTAGATTATAACATATGGCATACAGTATAGTCTATGGTTGCAAACGGACCCCAGATCGGGATCTAGGTTAAGGTGTTGAACCCAAAGAGTCTAAAATTAAGTTTTCTAAGTGTGAAAGGTTCTGTGGCTGAGACAAGCGACTCTATCTAATCTAACCAACTAGAGTCTCAGGCCACGTACCCTGTTAGCAGAATAGATGACCGTTTACTTAGCTAATTATTATACTTAGTTGAATTAATCGATTCTCCTTCTTCTCTCTCTCCATATATGTGGGGGATGATATAATACTATCATAACAAGCTGGTGGTGTAAGAGTAATAGGCACAAACATATGTTCCAGACAAATGTTTTTGGTTTGCATCACTTGAGTGTGTTAAACTCTATTACTGTTGAGCCAAAAGGTGTTCGTAGCAAGCTGTGAGTCATTAACTCACCTCTATCATTATCAAAACTTTTTTGTTTAAATACATATAGTTCTTCAGGTACTCAGAATATTTGTTAAACGGTGTACCTCCGAGGGTGTACTTCCCTGTAAAAGGCATGTTGTCATATTTCTCCTATACACTACCCTACCCTATCACAGACCATGCCGCAAGATATACAAATTGCATATTACATAATGTACAGCCTTGGAAGCTCAGTGGGTGGCGTTGTAAGTAATCTAGGTAGGTTATGTTTTGGAAAAGTTATATTTTGTACATATGTATAGTAAAGGTTAGGTTTGTGTTTGTGTGTTTATATACTTCTTCATATAAGGAGTATGGGTGGATAGGCACTGGGGTTAGTTTGAAGAAGCTGTGGGCTACCTTACATAATGATAACTTCTTAGTAAAACAGTGTTAAAGACATATCAAGCTCTCTTCCCTATGGTATACCCAATAATAACTCTCCCTAAACAAACCCTTCTATGTGTAGGTATAACAATAACCTCCCATTCAAATCACCTTTCAATAATACCAACTAAATTAAGGAATTCAGTAGCTGGCAAATAGACTGCTGGAATGTTAAAGGCCTTCAGAATGCTGAGAAAAAAAATCTAATACTACATCTTTTTTTTAAATCTCAGGCTACTATCTGTTTCTTACAGGAGACATCTACCCAAAGAATGCTGGGAAAAACTTCTAACAAAAATGGATTAGGACTATAATAGCGGGGTGATAGTTCAAACTCTAAAGGAGTCGCAATTTTAATCAAGAAACAATTCCAGGGCACCATCATAGAAGGCAAGTCTGATAAATTTGGCAGGTGGTGTTATTTTACATCCATAGTGCGAATTCCGTCAAACCCGTTTATTTCTGAACGTATATGGTCCCTGCACTCAACAACACATCTTCTTCATGGAAATCTATAATATCCTTAGCATTCTCAAATCACCTTTTATTATAGGAGGAGACTGGAATGCAGTCATAAATCCCAGTTTAGACCGCATCAGCAATTCCCCTCATATAACTCTCAAGCTTCTACTGCTCTGGAAGAACTAAGGTCTGACTATAATCTCATGGATACAATTGTCTTTGGTGCGGATCCATCAAAAAGCAGTATGTACACCTTCTACTCTCAATGCCACAGATCATGGTCACGTTAGATTTTTCTTAATCTCTAAATCCTTCTCTAATTTCAAGATCACACTAAGGTGTGAACCTAGGCTATTATCTGACCATGCAAAATTTCCCTTATGATTGTCTCGCATCCGATCCCTCCCCTGCGAATTGGTCCTTTAACAATAACCTACTAAAACATAAAGAGGTTGTACAGAGAATCAATAAGACATTCTCTGAACTATCAGGATTTGGTAATTCCCAAATAGCGCTTGACATACAATGGGTGCCTGCAAGGCAATTAAGAGGGTATCTGATTAGTAAAGCTACATTTTTAATAAACTTAATAAAAGGAAAGAATCTGATCTTGCTTTAAGGCTAGCGTCCTTGGAAAGAGAATTCAAAACACACACCCGACCCCAAACTAGAAGAATCGATCAATGCTGCACATAAAGAACTATGCGAGCTACACTTATATAACTATTCGATACAGGAACAAAACAAATTGCAACCTACTCTGAGTGGGCACAAATCCCATCTAGAACCCTGTCTAGAATACTCAAAAACAATAGCGGTGCTCGACAATCTCCATCTTGCAACATAAAGGGGTAACTTACAAAACAGACTGCGAGATTATTAAACTTTTTCACGACATATATACTGACATATATAGCAACAACAAACACAACACCTCCAATCTGCAGATGGTTACATTTCTTAATTCCATCATCTTCCCATCTCTTAATCAGGATCAAATATCCACCCTATTAGCTCCATTTACTATCCGTGAGATTCAAACCACCATTAATAAACTCAAATTAGGCAAATCCCTGGCCGGATGGCTTTACTACTAATTTTTTCAAGACCTTTAACTCAAAAATTGCTCCTATCCTCCTAGAAGTTTTTAACTTTATTGTAAAACATGGAATTACAGGCATACACTGGAATAACTCAAAAACAATCCTGCTACTTAAAAACAATAAAGAAAAAACAGACCCACATAATTACAGACCTATCTCGCTTATAAATGTTGATATCAAAATCTTCTCTGCCATCTTAGCCAACAGACTCAAACAGGTATTACCACACTTACTATCACCTGACCAAGCTGGGTTTATGTCCAATAGACATACATGGGACAATACACTAACACTAGACTCTCTTATCCAGTTTACCAAAAAAGAAAAAAACCCGCTATATGCCTTAACCCTAGACGCATCAAAAGCATTTGACAGGGTAAACTGGGACTTTCTCTTCTCCACGCTATCGCATTTTAGCATACCCACAACCTTCCTAGATATGATCAGAACTCTTTATTCAAACTCAAGCACATATCTTTATATAAATAAAAAAAAGATCTAAGCCCATCCAGATTACTAATGGCACTAGACAAGGTTGTCCACTTTCTCCCTTCCTCTTCAATCTATTTATTGAACCCTTTTTCCTTTATCTCACTCAAAATACACATCACACTATTCCTAAAATTCTCAACACACAAGTAGCATTTTCGGCCTTCGCTGACGACTTAAACCTCTACTTCCATTACCGAACACGGACCTGCCAAAAATATTAAAAGCAATCACTTCCTTCTCTAAGGCCTCTGGATACCAAGTCAATGATAAAAAATCACATATTTTCCCAATAAATCCTGAGGCGCATAAACCTTTCTTCTTCCCTAAGCCTTCCATATCTCATACAGTCTCAAATATCTTGGCGTCAACTTTGAACACAATCAAGCCTCTATGCTTCAAAATAACCTGCTAAAATCATGGTCTACCATATGTCAAGACCTACAAAGATGGAAACTAGTGAAATTATCATTCCTTTCAAAAGTAGCTATTGTGAAAATGAATATCCTTCCCAGACTCCTCTATCAATTTAGTGCAACAAATATAAATATTTCAAACAACTTCTTCTCACAGATTGAAAAAACAATAATCAAATTTCTCTGGTTTCCTAAGAATGTTAGGATCTCTTTTTCCAAGTTAAGTCTTCCCAAGGAGAAAGGTGGGGTGGGCCTTCCAAACCTTCAACTCTACTATCTGATTATTAGCTCTAATAAACTATGGTCCATTGCATACATGAATAACAAAGACCAAACTTACTACCCAGCGTGGCTAAAGATATGAATGCGGACATATTCTATCTAACAAAATTAATCCTAAGGCCACCCCTTTTATCACCTACTTCCTTGAATAGCCTAAAGCTATCCTCTCTACTGAAACATCAAATAAAACTTTTCCAAAACTGATTAAGGACATCAATCTTCAACTTATTTTACCCCTTTTTCAACCAATACACCTCAACCCAAATCTTAAAATCAACAACAAGATGATAGATCTTGCTGATTTCCCTCTCATCAAAGACCTTAAAGTATGGGATATTCTTAAACATAAATCTCTGTCTCTTGCAATTACGATTAGCCCTCAAGGTTAATAACAAGTATTCAGTTATCCTCGTCAACTCAGGGAACTTATTTCTTCACAAACCAATAATACAGTCCCTGATATACAGCTAATGGACAAACTAAACATAATTATTAATACAATTTCTAGTAATAATAAAACAATTTCTTAGTCATACAAATTACTACATCCATTACTTCACAAAGGAAACTGTCTTTTTCCAAATACTGGGACAATCAAAACCCCTATTACAGAGGATCAAAATTACTAGCCATAAAACTAGCATTGAATTATCCCCTTCAAGAAATTCTTATACACTCAACTGATGTTGAATAACAACCTACCTTACCCCTGCAAGAATTAACAAATTTAACTCTAATAGATCTCCGTTATGTACATGCTGTTCAGGTAGAGCTGACCTTTTACATATTATGTGGCATTGCAATAACTCCCATAAACTTTGGTGTTCTCTCAAAGTGCGTCTCAAAAAATGGGTTACTATAGCTCCACCCTTTCATGGGAAAGCGCTATTCTAAATATCCCCTCATGGCCTGCCTAAGTTTCATATTCATATCCTAACAACGCTTTGCTTTCTCATAAAACTCTACATCACCCACAACTGGTTGGATCGCACCAAATTATGTTGGCGGGATTTAAAAATATGGCCATTAAATATATCTCGGCCCAGAAATTCATCATAAATGGACCTATGAAGAGAGCCTACTTCAGTAAACTTTGGAAAAGCCTGTTTGAAGTAATTCTATGTGACTAAGCTATGGCTAACATACACATATCCCTTTATCCATGTTCTTTTTCTCTCCTTCACTCTGCACCCCCTGTGCTGTGGGTTTCTCCCTTCTAAGACAAGCCATAAGTAGGGCTGTTATTTCCCAATTGTACAAGTAATGGCACTGTTGCTTCCACCCTTGTTCAGTATTGGTAGCTTTGTAAATATTGTTTAGTTTGGTTTGGGCTTTTAGTGTGTGTACTATGCATACTGCAAGATATTGTACTTTTTCTATGTTCTTTTTAAACATGTCCTTTGTACTAATGTTGTTGCAAACCACTATCTGTGTAACATTTGTGCATTTCCCATGCGTCTACCTTCATAAGTATGCATGGTTTATTACAAAAATAAAAACTATTTTTGAAAAAAAATATATATATATTCATTAAAAATTTCCTATAATATGCTATAAATCTTGTGTAGTAACATATTTAAAAAATATAATAATAAATCATACCATTAGTGTGAGTGATTTAAACTGCATAAAGCACCCAACTGTAGGTCCAAAAATATTTAGTTGTAAATTCATTCATTTAACATCAATAATGGTTTTATGGACAGGTAGTCATTTAAACCTGGTGGAAAGGTGGCATCAGTAAGCACCTGCCAATACAACCCGAGAGGAGGCAATATTAGCAATTATTTAGCCTACAGAGAACTGTATTGGCAGTTGATTTATTATTATATTTTTTAAATATGTTACTATACAAGATTTATAGCATATTATAGGAAATTTTTAATGAATATATATTATTAAAGTTTAATATTCATATGTAATATGATGAATAATTGTACACCTAGTTATATTTGAGTACATTCATTATATTATACTACAGGTGTCCATATAGCAGTGTTTTATTTTATTTTAGAAGCTTTTTTATAAAATTGTGTAATACTGCTTTAATAGTGACCTCTCTTAAGAAACGCTTTTTGGCGCCATTTTTAACTACAAATGTATGCAAAGCATTTAATTTAATTGTTCTGATGAAGCTCGCTGTTTGTTGCGAGTGAAAGCACTTAACCAGTTATTTTATTGTCGTATTAAACCTGTTTTGATTTTATCCGGTTGGATTTATTTTGCTGACTACAGTTACAGGGTGGAAGGACCTGTTTGGGTTTTGTTTTTGTGTTTTTCACTTTGTAATTTCGAAATACTGAAATCTCGAATTTCAGTATTCCAAAACCACCACAAAGCCAAAAACCCAACCACTACTCACAAACTCGAAAACACACAACTGCGAAATTCAAAATCCTGTACTCCGCTACACATACAGTACACACATAAACATAAACAAAACTCCCCCCCCCACAATAAAACAAACTAATGTAAACTACATATAAGCAGGGGGCAAGCCCCCTCTGCACCCCCCATGTGGGGGGTGCACCCCCCACACCCCCTACTTATATATTCTAACTCCGAGATTGCAAAAACAGTAACACATACACACATATCTTACAGTCCCTCAGACACACACTTATACACACTAAGCCCCTAACCAACATGCACACACAAACCTAACAAAATTAAACCCAAACATCCACATACCGTACCTCCGGAAGCAGAAATTATTACAAAGTGAACCCCTATAACATTTTTTTTTTTTTTTGTATATAGTGAATGCATCAAGAAAAACCTGTTGCGACACAGGAATTATAAAGCCCTGACTATGATTCAGATGACCACAGTTCATTTAACAGGTTGGGCATTTGATGGGACATGCACAGAAGTTTGGACATGCCCATCCTGGGAGGGTAAGATATGTAGCTCTGGCTAACCACATCCAAAGCTTCGGTTAGCCAAACCTCATACCAGAGAGCGCAGGCAAATCTAGAACAGGAGCTGTCTAGGGTAGGATGTGGGCACGTATGTGGGTTGTGAGGCATATAGTCACTCCTTATCCCCATGTCAGCACCAGGAGAGGGTACTTGATGCATAATGATGTTCTTCGTGTTTCACTGTTGCAGTCATTACACTTGGGTTATCCTGCTGGCAGGCTACCCTCAGTCGGCCTGAATTCCAAAGTCTAGGTCCGGCGTCGGTTGCTGTCGCCTCTTCCCTGACGTCAGTGCGCCAGGGGTATAAAAGATGCAGCCGACGCTATTTTCTTCAGTCTTTCTTGCTGCGTGGTGCCCGAAGCATAAGCAGTTCGTAAGTGCCAGTCAGCCGACTCCTGAGATTTTCGTGTTCGAGTTTCAGATCCAAAGTCTTCATTAAAAGCTAAGTACCCCGTTGGGGAAACTTTTTTCTTGCTCCAGACCAATGTCAGAAAAAGTTAATAATTGTATTTCTTGTGAAAAGCAAATACCTCATAAAGATTTTCATTCTTACTGTATTCCTTGCCTAGGCCCTGACCACGACATTGCTAGTTGTCGGTTTTGTGCTAGATTTAACCAACGCACTATTAAGCGTCGGTACGATTTTGCATTACACTATTTTGGCAGAAGGTTTAATTGTACGATTTCATCGGATAGCCTTTCGACTACTGGAATTCACAAGAAACGCAAAGAAAAAGAAAAGGACAGGCATCCGAGGTCCAAAACCGACGACGAGCCTTCTAAGCCAGTCGCGGGTTCTCCGGTTCTCAGTGAGGCGCCTTCGCAGCCCCTGACGCCTGCTACTTTAGACCCGCAGGCCGCTACCGACTCCCACGTGGAGTTGACTAGGCCGCTGGAAGCTCAGAGTATTGGACCTTCGGAAACTATTCCCTCAGATGGGTCCGGAGCCGCTGAGCAGGCATCGGCTTCTGAGGGTGTTTTCAGACCTACTCAATTATACATTAAAACGACTTTAGCTTCAAAGGCAAAGACTAAAGCACCTTTAAAGACAAAGAAACAAGCACAACAGCCTCATCGACAGGCCTCCATGCCCAAAAAACAGATGCTCAAAATGGCCAAAGACTTGATTACTTTGATCAGGGGTTCCCATCCCCCCTCCTGATAAAAGGCCTAGGCAAGAGACAGAATATGATTCTTCAGATCAGGTTTCCATTTCATCTGATTCCTCTTCTGATCAGGAATACTCTCTTCCTCCCTATGAGGATTCTGATGCTGAAGAATCTATCCCTTCAGCCTCTCCTCCTGAGGATTACTCTTTTGGGGAAACTTTGCATACCATGAGGGAGCATTTCCACTAGGAGAGCCAAGATTTTTCAGAATCTAAGAAAAGGCTCAGAGACTTCCTTTTTCTACCACAACACAGGCCCCTAGCTATTCCACCTGTGTTAGACATTGTAGATGATGTATTTGCAGAGTCCAGTCTGACCCCTGACTCATTACCTCCAGCTGCTGTTAAGCCAGACAGGTACTACAGGGTTCCTGACTCTCATAAATTCCTTTTCAAAAACCCTGCTGCTGACCCAGAAACTGTCTCTCAGCGTCCCAAAGGGGTCAAGGCTTCCACTGCAAAAAACCCTACCCCCTCTGACAGGGATTCTAGGGCATTGGACAGATGGGGAAAAAAGATTTGCACTTCTACTACCTTGGCTATAAGGGCTTTAAATTGTCAGTTCCATATGCTCAAATATCAGCAATATATTATGTCACTGCTTAAACAGAAAATGTTGATAAATTCTGAATGTGCAGAAAACAAAGAAATGCAGGATTTATTGCATGCAGCTGAACAAGTTGGAAAGCATACTTTGCAATGTGGTTTTGATTCTTTGGAGGCCTCCTGCAGGGCCGCGGTTACGGGTTCTGTCATTAGGAGGCATGCTTGATTAAAGGAACAAAATCTGCCTGATCATGTCAAAGCAAAATTATTAGATGCTCCATTACAGCATGATACCTTGTTTGGTGTTAAAGAAAATGGTGGACAAAGCTAAATCTATGCAAACGGTTAAAGATTTCTTACAGGTACAGCCTCCAAGATTTAGCAGACACTGGCCTACAAAGAATTGGTCCTTTCCAGTGTCAGACAGACCACAAAGGGGCAGATACAGACGCCCAAGAGGCAGATCCCAGCCCCAAGGTAACTACAGGTCTAAACAATGGGGTGCTTCTACCTCCAAAAGTGGAGAAGACAAATCACAGCCATACAGGAAACAGTCCCAATGACTTCCCCCTGCCTGCACCAAGCACTTGTCTTCTGGCAGCACCTTTAGGGGGAAAACTAGCACTTTTTTCACAAAATTAGCACATAATAACCCAGAACAAATGGGTACTAGACATAGTGTCACAAGGCTACAAGTTTCACTTCCATACCCTGCCGAGGACAAACGGTTGGCCAGACCTGCCAAAACATCAATAGGCAGAGGCACAAAAGCAAGTTTCATCCCTCATGGACATGAGGGCCATTCAGCAAGTACCAGAGCAAGAGCAGGGATGAGGGTTTTATTCAAGACTGTTCTTGGTACCAAGAAAGGACAAGACCTGGAGACCAATACTGGACCTATCTATCCTAAACACATATCTGGATATTCCAAAATTCAAAATGTTGACTCTACAGCAACTTCTGCCCATGCTGGGCAATAAGGCTTGGCTTGTGACCTTAGACCTAAAAGAGGCATACCTGCATGTCCCAGTCAGACAAACATGCAGAAGATACCTCAGATTCAAAGTTGGCTCAATGCACTACCAATTCTCTGCACTGCCTTTTGGCTTATCTACTGTGCCCAGGGTCTTCACAAAGTGCCTGGCACCAGTCAGTAATTGCATTCTGCAGACAAAAAGGAATACAAATATATCCTTACTTGGCCGACTGCCTCATTCAAGCAGAGAACAAGGACATTGTACTACAGCATCTGGCGTTTGTAAAGAGATTTCTAACAGTCCTAGGGTACAGTCACCGAAAAGAAATCAAAACTAGTACCCTCTCAAGAGATAATATTCCTGGGTGCAAGCTTAAATACAACTGCCCAGATGGCTTATCTCACGCCAGACAAACAAAGGCAACTGACTACCTATTTCAACCTGTTGGCAACAAAGGCCCAGTTATTTGCAAGAAAAATTCTGCAGGCTTCAGGCTTCATGGCATCCTGCATTCTACTAATTCCATATGCGAGTCTACATATGAGGAAACTTCAATGGTACCTAAAAAGTGTTTGGACTCAACATTGCCACAGCCTGGAAACAATAATTACCCTCATTCCCTGCCTGCAACAGGAGTTTCGATGGTGGGCGAAGGCTTGTCACCAGAACAAGGGACAGCCATTCACCTTACCCTCAGCCAGGCAGACCTTAACAACGGATGCATCAGATTATGCCAGGGGGCCCACGTGGCAGGAAGATGCATTAATGGCACATGGTCCGCAAACCAAATGCATCTACATATCAATCAAAAAGAGATGCTAGCTGTTCAAAATGCCCTGACAGCCTTCAAGGACCTACTTCGTCCGGGACAACTACTGATAAAGACAGACAACACCATGGTGATGTGGTATATAAACAAGCAGGGAGGCACTCATTCTTACCCCATTTGCAGACTAGCCATGACTTTGTGGGACACAGCATTGACTTACCAAGTACATCTGCAGGCACAATTCCTGCCAGGAAAGGTAAATACTCTTGCAGATGAACTAAGCAGAAACCTCATGGATCCCCATGAGTGCAAATTGGATTCACAAGTCTTCAGCATGATAACAAGGAAATGGGGATGCCCGGATATAGATCTATTTGCCTCCCCTCACAACGACCAAATAAAAAGATTCTGCACAAGGAATTATCACAGACAAGCATGGAAAGTGGACACATTATCTTTCAGCTGGAAAAGCTTAGCAGTATTTGCCTTTCCTCCTCTGCCTCTTCTCCCCAAAGTACTCCTAAAGGTCAGACAATAGTAGCCAAAGGTGATATTGATTGCCTCAGACTGGCCCCGCCAGTACTGGTATCCAATTCTAAGGAACCTGTCTCAATGCCCGGCCTGGACCTTGCCTCAAATACCTCATCTACTATCCCAACAAAACAATCAGATCCTGTACAGCCAACTAAAGACCTTAAATCTGGCAGCATGGCGGATAATGTAGTCATACAAAATGCACCTCTCTCTAAAGCTGTGATGGATGTCATTTTGGAGGCTAGAAGGCCTAGTACCAGAAAATCTTACGCTGCAAAATGGAAGAGATTCTGTGCTTGGAATCAGGCACAAGGAATTGACATAGCTGTACCAAATATTCCTCAGATTTTGCAATACTTAACTGAGATGCTGGACAAAGGCCTATCTTTTTCATCAATTAAAATTCATGCCTCTGCCATTTCGTCTCATTACAATACAGAGCCACCAATCTTTTCTCATCCTTTATTAAGACAGTACCTCAGAGGGGTCAAATACTTAAGGCCTCCAAGGAGATCACCAATACCAGCTTGGGACCTCAATTATGTCTTGGAAAAACTCACCCTGCCTCCTTTTGAGCCAGCCGCTACAACGGATATAAAGTTTTTATCTTGGAAAACAGCTCTGCTCCTAGCAGTAACCTCTGCAAGACGGGTCTCAGAGCTACAGGCACTCATGGCTGTGGAACCCTTTATCATTTTTTTTTTTTTTATCCAGACAGGGTTTCTCTGAGGACAAACCTGACATTTATGCCTAAGGTAGTGTCCAGTGTGGCCCTTAACCAAACTATTCATTTGCCTACTTTTTATCCAAACCCACAGAATAAGGGGGAGAGAATTCTGCATTCTTTGGACATACACAGACAGCTACACTTCTACTTGAACAGAACCAAAGCTTTCAGGAAGACAGAGCAACTACTAGTGGCATATGCTGCAGGATCACAAGGAAAGGCTATCTCAAAGCAGACTATTTCAAAGTGGATAGGCCACTGCATTCGTTTCTGCTATTCACAACATGGCAAACCAGTGCCTAAGGGCATTAGGCCACATTCATCCAGAGCAGCAGCCTTCCTCAGGGGAGTACCAACCAAAGACATTTTAGAGGCTGCTACCTGGAGTTCAGTGCACACCTTTACAAAGCACTATCATTTACCACTCTACTCTAAATCCAGGGCAGACTTTGCCACTGCAGTTCTGCAGGGCCTCATAGCCGCTCCTAATGCTACTTAGCTCCAGCCTCCCAACCATAGCTTTGGGATTCAACCCAAGTGTAATGGCTGCAACAGTGAAACACGAAGAACATAGTACAGTTGTGTACACTTACCATAAATGTAGATGTTAGAGTGTATTCACTGTTGCAGTCCAGGTTACCCTCCCACCATCCCCCTTCTCTTTGCTGGAACTTATCTGCACTTTTCTAAATCTGTACAACCTATGTGGTGTATTTGCTTGCAGATGATGGTATAATATTTATTTTGGTGCATGCATTTTTTATTGGCATATTTTTAGCCTACCGATTTTGGGGGCACCTGACATCTATGGCAAGAAAAACTGAAGAAAATGGCGTTGGCTGCATCTTTTACATCCCTGGTGCACTGACGTCAGGGAAGAGGCGACAGCAACCGATGCCGGACCTGGACTTTGGAGTTCAGGCCGACTGAGGGTAGCCTTCCAGCAGGATAACCCAAGTGTAATGACTGCAACAGTGAATACACTCGAACATCTACATTTATGGTAAGTGTACACAACTGTACTTTCTTAGTGGCTGGATTGCCATTGAAGATGCAGAATATCTCATGTTCCTGAATGAAAGCCCCTCTGATGTGCTCTTACCTTAGATCTGAAAAAATTCCCCCATGTTGTGGTTGTTCACATCTCTGTGGAATGATGGGGCTTGAGTCCAGTAGGGAGAGATTTGGTTGTCTGCAAGGCAGAATGGGAAAATTAAAAAAATATGAAGAAAGCATCTAGAGGGGAGGAGAAAGGAAATACTAAGAATGGAGAATTAGAAAATTGTTTTGGAAATAAAGGATGAATGTTTATCTTTTAAAAAAATGTTTTTTCCATCAGATGAACTGTATATCTGGGCTCATTTATTCAGTGTTTTCATATGCAGTTTGCAACTAGGAAGACAAGGAAAGTATGCTTGGTGTATCAGGTTCTAGTTCATAGGATCATACAGGATTACTAGGCCATCGACCCAGACATCATTTTAAGCCTAGCCGTTTCATCCTAATGTAATACCATAGAAATTCTAGACAATACCTAAGATTGCATTTAGCGATGACTGCCCATATCCAAGAGGGTTGTAGGTGCTGTCCCTGGTGAGAATTTATGGTGCCCCATCCACTCATGCAGGTTCCTTTTAAACAGTCTGAGTTTCTCTGTTTCACATGAATTGGTAGCCTGTTCCAAAGACGTGGCAGTCGCTGGGAGATAAATCTTTTCCTCTTGCATGTCCTGTTTGTCACCCTCCATATTTAGGTCCCTGGAATAGGTAGCCCTAGTCCCATTTGATTTACAGATATGCAGCAAGTTCATTAGGTTTGGGTCTTGGATTGCTCTGTAGACCAGGCATAAGTCTACCCTAAGAAGTCTATACGATGCAGAGTATAGTGTCAGGAACTTTAGACTGTGTAAGGCACATGCTGGAACCCCTTGATCGTCTTTGTTAGAAACCTTTGAGGTTTCTCCAGTTGCTGCAGGTGCTTTGTACGATAAATGGTGAGTGGGGAGTTGTACTCCAATTATGGGCCAGATAAGTGCTGAGGATAGTGGGGTTATAAGCTCTCTTGCTCTCGAGGCGATGCTTGTACTAATCAAGTGTGCTATGTAGAAAACTTTCCTTACTACAGTAGGCACATTGTGGCCAAAGTTAAGGTCTGAGTCAGCTTGTGATCCCAGTTCCCTTACCACTTCGTGGGTACTTAGGGTGGTGGTGTTGATTTGAGTGTGTGAAGGGACATTGTTTGTGCCAAAGGGATTGGAGATGCAGTTCTTTGCATTCACTTTGAGATTTTGACTAATAGACCAGTTGCTGGTCTGCACGAGACCCTCCTGGAATATACTGACATAATTTGGGGATTCAATGATTGCACCTAGTTTGCAGTCGTGTGCAGTCTTGGTCAGTCACAACCCATTCGTTTTGACCTGAACTTCTAAGAAATATATGCCAAACAGTAGGGGGCCCGGCACTGACTCCTGTGGCACCTTGCTGGTAACAGGTCTGCTGGTTGATATGGAGTCACCTACTTTGATAGTTTGTGTCCGGTTTGTGAACCAGTTGGCAACCTATCTTACAGCAAAGGGATTTACATTCAGTTTGCTAAGTTTATCAGTCATGCCTGAATGTGGGGTTGTGTTGAAAGCCTTTGCCAAGTTGAGGTATGTTGTGTGCACAAATTTGCCCTCGTCAGTAGCCCTGGTTACATTTTCAAAGAAATCCACCAGACTTAACAGCCAAGATCTGCCCTTTAAGAAGCTGAATTGGGTAGGATCCAGGGTTTGGAGGTCACCTATGTTTTTATTTATGAGTTCCATGGCCTTACAGATGAGGCTGGTCAGGCTTATGGGTCTGTAATTCCCTGGGTGTTTTGCTAGGCCATGTTTTGGAGGAGAATAACTGTTGCTGTTCTCCATTCTGCAGTAACAAAGCCTGTGGTTAGGCTGTGATTGAAAAGGGTACTTGGTTGTGAAGGTCGTTTATCTTTTAACCTGTTTAGAAGACAGCCTGGTATGTCATCTGGTCCCATAGAGGCTGTGTTTTTTTTTGGTGGGGGTTGTGATAAACTAGGAGGGGATAAGGAGTGTATTTTCACTAAACCTATCTTCTAGCAAGTTTGCTATCTCTGTGAGGTCTGTGTGTGTGTGATATCGTTGGTCACTAGTTCTGCACATGCTTGGGTCCTACCTTTTAGTCTACGTACATAGCTGTAAAAGGCCTTATGGTTATCCTTGGCTGTACTTAGTCCTTGCAGGATTTGACAAGTTGTCTTATTTGCCCCCTGTTGAGGCTGAGAGGGTGCTTTTTCATTGTTGGGGCCTTGCCTTTGTTTTCTGTTTTCTTGGACAACAACTTTTTTGCATTTATTGTAAAGTTTGTTGGTGCTGGATGTCCATGGCAGATTGTTTTTACTTGGGACTCTAGCTTTGATTCTTTCTGGTATATCTGAGTTTATACTCTTATGCAAGTGATTTGTACAGGGTTTTAGTGTAAGCTTGGGTGGGGCTTGGAATGCATTTATACCTTCACCTAGGAGGGTATAGTTAGCCTTGGTGCAGTTTTTTAGTCTGATTTCACCCTTTGTGAGTTCTGGTGTTAGTGCCAGCTCAAAGGTGCCTGATTTGTCGTCAGTTTTAACTAATGAGGGTCCGGCAGTGCATCTTTTTTGACATGTTGGTGAAGACCAGATCTAGAATGTGGTATGGACAATTTGTTCCAGAGCATTTGAATTAACATAGTCCAGGAACTTTTGCGCTAGCATAGTTTTCCCAGTTGATGGTGGAGTAATTGAAATTCCCCATAACCAGTGTGTTCGGTAAAATCTGGATTGTCTCCAGTTTGGTCAAGTAGGCTTTGTGGGTGTCATGACCCCTGGAGGGGGATCTATAACTGGTTATGACTTGAATGGAGGTCTTACCCACTGTAACCTGGACTTGGAGTAACTCCATTGAGTTGTCCAGTCTAACTCAACTGGTGAATTTATCTCTAATATAGATTCAGGCACTGCCTCCTTTGGTTTTCACATGTTCATTTTGTAGTCTAAAGGTGTGGAAGGCATTGTAGCCTTTCAAGGTCTGGGTGCACACTCTGATGCCTTGAACCAGGTTTGTGCAACTGCACAGACATCTACATCTTCCAGTGATAGCAGTGTGTCCAGGGAGTGCAGTTTTTGGTTTAAGAGCCTAGCATTTAGCATCATGACCCTTATTTTGTTCGGATTGGTTAATTTCACATTGGTAATGTTGTTTTCGACATCTTAGCTAAGAGGCACTATGGGGGAGGCAAGAGCCTTTTTCTAGCAGCCGAAAGCCTAAAGGTGGCAGGTGCAAAGCGTCTCTAACAATTCAGTGATGTTTGTCGACCATGGCTTACCAGGCTTGGCACACCACCCACTGTAAACTGCATTAGTTGTTATATACGTTTAAATATAGATGTTAAGTTGTCTATCTCGCCTTCATTCTTGCTGGATGGGTTCGGAGCCGACCTCGGCTCCGACTCGGCCACTCTAAAAGCTCGAGAGTTGGTTCCACCGCCCGAGGCCCCTTATATCCCACAATGCTAGGCGAGAGTTACCTCAGATCTCGCTTTGCCGCCACAGCTATCGAGGTTGGTTTTCTACGTTCTTGGTAAGTGACTTTTTCTTGTGTAATTTAGTCTATTAAAACCCCTTTAATTTTAATATATTTACTTATTTCCCTTAGTTTAGAGAAATTTTTATCCCCTTCTAAAAATTCGCTTTTCCCTCAAGAACTTTAGGTTCTTCCTTGGGCCTATTGGCCTTTTCTCTTCCCTAGGGAGTGTGTGTATTATTTTATTTTAAAAACCTAGTTAGTGGTTTTATTATAATTTTAACTTGACAGGGTGTAATTAGTGTGTTTGTGTGTGTGTTTGATTACACCTTTTAAAAATGTCTAAGGAAGCAAAGGTCTCAGATTCAAGAAGTGTGATGCGTGCTGTCAGAAAATGTCTCTGACAGACGCTCACACTTCTTGTGTCTACTGTCTGGGACCTTTGCACCTGCAGGACTCCTGTGCTGTGTGCCATGGCTTCAGCCCCAGGGTCCTGCAGGAGAGAAAAAATAAATTGATCTTGAGGGGCTTACTCAAGCCAGAGGATTCCCTTTCTGTTTCTACTGGGAAGCCCTCTAAGACATCTAGGTCTTCGGCTCCGACAACTGAGCCGAGACCTAAGGTTTCTAAACCTCTGTCTACATCGGCTCCGGCTGGAGCCGATGAGTCTCAGTCCACAGTTTCTGTGGTTCCCTCGGCTCCGGCCGGAGCCGAGGTATTAGAAGTTCCCGTGTCAGCTCCGACCAGACCTTCGGAGCCGACAACTAGGAAGAGGTCCAGGTCACCATCTCTTGGCTCCGTTCATTCGGCTCCAGGATCTCCCCTGCTGTCTGAACGGAGCCAAAGATCTCACTCCTCTAGGTCATCGAGGCTGTCGGATCATGACCTTCAGAGGACCTTCTCAAAGTTCAGACAGACCCAGACAAACACCTCCAGGTTGGTGGCAACGCACGAAGCTTCGGAAACCATCCAGGTGCAACTAACCATAGGCAAAACTGCTCTACAAATTGTAGCATGCTACAGGCCACCCTCTCAAACTCAGGAACCCCACACAGCCTTCCTGAAGACACTGGAGGGTATAAATGTATCTCCAAACACCATCATATTGGGTGACTTCAACTACCCGAATATAGACTGGGAACATTACTCAAGCCCTAACTTTCTAGCCCAACGGTTCCTGGAGTTCATAAATTCAAATGCCATGGAACAGCTAGTCACTGTTCCCACGAGAGGAGAAAATATACTAGATCTCATTGTCACAAACATGGGGACAAAATGCTCCACACGGAAGTATATCCCTCATTGGTGAGATCTGATCATAAACTAATCTCACTGGAAATCCACATCCCGCCCCACCCCAAACAAAAGACCATAGTGAAGAACTTCTCTAAAGCAAACTTCACACTACTCAAGACTGGTGTGGTATCCTTCAAGGCCCCTTGAGCCAGTGGAAACCACAACCCAAGCTGCGGAAGCCCTTACAAATGCCTTCTATGAACACCTCCAGGACTGCATGGATCAGGCAATCCCAAATAAAACCAAGACTCTTTCCACAAAGGGCAAACGTCCAGTCTGGTGGACCCCAGCCATTAACAAACTTTACAATAAGAGGAGAAAGCTATTACATGATAGAACAAAATCCATAAAAGGGAAGTCACCCTGATCATTATTAGTAAAAATACAAGCACTCATAAAATCAACTAAGGCCAATTTTGAGAGAAAAATTGCCATGGATTCAAAGGACAATCATAAGGCCTTTTTCAGCTATGTTAGGAACCTGGGTGGAAACTCCCAGATATGCTCAGAATTAGTCCAAAATGATACAAAAATCACTGAACCCACAGACATTGCCAACATACTGGCAGACAGGTTCAGTGCAAACTTCACCCAGCTGTCCACCCATAAAGGAGAGATAACTATCCCAGCCGAGTGTAGCCTCCCGGACATCTCAAATGCACAGGTGAAAGCTGCTCTCTAAAGCTAAAAACACAGCATCAATGGGACCGGATGGTGTCCCCGGCTGTGTGCTACACGAGCTAAATGAGGAATTAACCCGCACATAAGGCAGCTGTTTAATCTCAGCCTTACCACAGGATACGTGCCCAAGGAGTGGTGTACGGCAACTGTGGTCCCACTCCACAAAGGCGGCGCCTCACGGACCCTGGTAATTAACGCCCATAAGCTTAACAAGTCTAGTCTGCAAAGCTATGGAGAGGATCATAATGGAGCTCATAAACAAAGATATAGGGGACTTGCAGACATTGGACCCGACCCAGTTTGGCTTTGTCAAGGGAAGATCATGCCTTTTGAACTTGGTCGACTTCTTCGAAACAGTCACCAAGGCCATTGATGAGGGAAAGGCAGTCCATACAGCCTACCTTGACCTTGCAAAGGCTTTCGACACAATACCCCACTCGGGTATTGTAGAAAAACTTACCAGCTTAAATGTAAACCCATATGTCACAAGATGGGTTGCAAACTGGCTTAAGGACAGAACCCACAGGGTTAGAGTTGCTGGCGCTGTGTCAGACTCCAAGCCGGTCACAAGTGGTGTCCCACAGGGCTCGGTCCTTGGCCCCTATTGTTTGGCATCTACTTCTCAGAAGTACAGGCCAACATGGGAGGACTTTGGCTGACAAAGTTTGCAGGCGACTGCAAACTGGGCCATAGTGGAAAGTGCATCGGACACGGATATCCTTCAGAAGGGACTCACGGAAACAGATAGCTGGTGCCAGAGCCATGGCCTAAAGTTAAACGCCAAAAATGTATAGTCATACCCGGGAAAAACAAGGTAACCCCAAGCTACCATATAGGTGGCAATCCACTAAGCACAGAAGAGGTTATCAGGGACCTGGGGACCCAGGTTGACAGTGGCCTTTCTTTGACACTCACGTTGCTAAAGTGGTTAGAAAGACCTTCTACATTGCCCACCTGATCATGAAGGGATTCACATCCAGATCTAGTGAGGTCATTGTTCCCTGTACTCTTCACTTATCAGACCAATGATCGAGTACAATGCCCCATTCGGGATGCATCTCACCCGACATCTGCAGCAATTGGAGAGACCCCAAAAGTTCCTCACCAAAAGGATAAAGGGACTCCAAAATCTGTCATATGCTGCCAGATTGAAGAAACTCCAGCTCTATTCAGTCGCATACCGTCTGCTCAGAGGTGACATGTGCCTGACATACAAGGCCATGTCCAACCCAGAATTAATGGACATGCTCCACGTCAATCCACCAACACCACTAGAGCAAGCGACTTAAACCTTAGCACGGATATAAATAGGACGTGCTGGAGGGAATGCTGTGGAATAAAATCCCGGTCCATGTGAGGCAGAGCACCTCGCTGACTCTGTTCAAGAGAAATCTAGACCTGTGGATGGGAGATCGTAGGTTTACCCCGGGAATCATCTCTGTGTCACTGCTGGACAGAGGCACAACAAACTAATGGGCACAGTATTTTTTCATATAAGGGGTGGCGTAAGCCACAAAAATTTGGGCTAGGCTTATAAATGCCTTAGGGCAGATAGCCTAGTATAAACCTATGAACCTATGAACAACACGGATCCACCCTTATTTTCACATCCACTTCTAAGGCAGTTCCTCAGAGGGGCAAAAAACATTAGACCCCCCAGGAGAGCACCTACACCAACATGGGACCTCAATTTTGTTCTGGAAAAACTAACGCTACCTCCCTTTGAACCAGCTTTCTCTGCAGATCTTCAGTTCCTATCATGGAAGACTGCCCTGCTGCTAGCAATAACTTCAGCTAGAAGAGTCTCAGAGCTACAGGCACTAATGGCAGTGGAACCTTTCCTCATTTTTCATCAAGACGGGGTTTCTCTACAAACTAATCCTTCCTTTATGCCTAAGGTGTTTTCCAGTGTGGCTTTAAATAAAACCATCCACTTTACCCACCTTCTTCCCAAATCCACAGAACAAAGGTGAGAGACTCCTGCATTCCTTGGACATTCACAGGCAACTTCGTTACTACTTGGACAAAACTAAGGCTTTCAGAAAAACTGACCAGCTCTTTGTATCCTATGCTACAGCTTCTCAAGGGAAGGCTATATCAAAGCAAACCATTTCCAAATGGATAGGTCATTGCATACATTTTTGCTACACCCATCATGGAAAACCAGTTCCTGCTACCATTAGGCCCCACTCTACCAGGGCAACAGCTACTTCTACAGCCTTTCTCAGGGGGGTTCCAACCAAAGAGATTTTGGAAGCTGCAATTTGGAGTTCAGTACACACCTTTACCAAACACTATCACTTACCACTTTACTCTAAGACCAGGGCGGGCTTCGCCACTGCAGTTCTGCAGGACCTTCTAGCCTCCTCTAACCCTCTATGATACCTCCACCCATCCTTAGCTTTGGGATTCTACCTAAGTGTGATGACTGCAGCAGGGTAACACGATGAACATAGTACATTTTTGTACCTACCATAAATGTAGATGTTCGAGTGTACACCCTGCTGCATTCCAGGTTACCCTCCCTCCATCCCCTCTGACCTACTGGCTAAATCTCTTCAATACCTTCCTGATGTATTTGCTTATAGCTGAAGGGATTTTGTGTTTGGGCAAGTTTACTCAATTTGGTACTAATTACTGACCACCTTTTTGGGGGCACCTGACATCTGGGGCAAGAAAAACTGAAGAAAATGGCATCAGCTGCATTATTTATACCCCTGATGCACTGACCTCAGGGAAGAAGCAACGGCAACCGAAGCCGGACCAAGACTTTGGAATTCCAGCCGACTGCGGGACCGCCTGACGACAGGATAACCTAAGTGTGATGACTGCAGCAGGGTGTACACTCGAACATCTACATTTGTGGTAGGTACAAAACTGTACTTTCTCTCTCTTTTAAGCATCAGGACTATTCAACCTGTCCCAGCAGAGGAATGGGGACAAGGTTTCTACTCAAGACTTTTTCTGGTACCCAGAAAAGACACTTCGTGGTGTCCTATCCTGGACCTATCTATCCTGAACACATTTTTGGTGATCCCAAAATTTACGATGCTAACTCTTCATCAGCTGCTTCCTGTGCTAGGCAAAGATTCCTGGTTGGCAACACTGGATTTAAAGGAAGCCTACCTGCACATCCCAGTAAGAGAATCTTGCAGAAGATACCTATGCTTCAGTGCAGGCTACATGCACTACCATTTCTCTGCACTGCCCTTTGGCTTATCTACTGTGCCCAGGGTATTCACAAAGTGCCTAGCTCCAGTCATTGCATTTTGCAGGCAAAGAAATATTCAATATACCCATACCTGGATGATTGTCTAATTCAGGCAGAAAGCCAGGACATACTGTTAAATCATCTGGCATTTGTAAGGAAATTGTTAACTTCTTTGGGGTACACCATAAACGAAAAAAAATCAAATCTTGTACCCTGCCACCAAATTGTATTCCTGGAAGCAAGCTTGAATACAACTTCCCAGATGGGCCTACCTTACGCCAGAGAAACAAGTTCATTTGACAGCCTACTTCAAACTACTGGCCACAAAGACCCAGCTATCTGCAAGGAAAATACTGCAAGCCCTGGGTTCATGGCCTCTTGCATTCTACTAATTCCATATGCAAGACTGCATATGAGGAAACTACAGTTTTATCTAAAAAGTCTATGGTGTCAACATTCTCAGGATCTAGAATCAATGATTCCTGTCATACCTTGTCTACAGATAGAGTTCCTTTGGTTGGCAGAGGTCTGCCACCAAAACAATGGACTGCCATTTACTTTACCCCCGGCCACCCAAACCCTAACAACCGATGCATCAGACTATGCATGGGGGGGTCACTTGGCAGGGAAGTGCATTCAGGGCAAATGGAATCCAAGTCAAATGCACCTGCATATCAATCAAAAAGAAATGTTAGTAGCTGTACAGAATGCTCAGACAGCCTTCAAGGACCACATTCTTCCAGGACAACTATTGGTAAAGACGGACAACACCACTGTTATGTGGTACATAAACAAGCAGGGAGAAACCCACTCATATCCTCTCTGCAAACTAGCCACTCATATCCTCTCTGCAAACTAGCCATGGCTCTGTGGAACACAGCCTTGAGCTACCAAGTGCACCTACAGGCTCAATTCCTGCCAGGAAAGCTAAATACACTGGCAGATGACCTAAGCAGAAATCTCATGGACCCACATGAGTGGAAACTGGAACCAAAGATAGTCAACATGTTGAGAAACAAATGGGGGAGCCCAGAGATAGACCAGTTTGCCTCCCCCCAGAACTACCAGTTGGACAAATTCTGCACAAGGACTCCCCACAAACAAGCTTGGAAAGTGGATGCCCTGTCCTTCACCTGAAAACCATATGGGTTTTGGTCCATAAATTGTAGTTTATTGGCCATTTAGGCAGTTTTCCATCTCTTTCAACTTGCTGGCTTAAAAGCCTGTGTTTGCGCTTGTTCCCCACCTTTCCTGTTACTAGCCTAGTCCAGATACAGAGTTGCTGTATCCAGGACTCTTTGTAAGCTTCTGAGCCCCGCAAGCCTTTCTGTGTTGGAGGGAAGCCTTCTAGCTTATCAGTGGGAATGGTAAGCACTAGGTAGCCTATCTACCACAAGAGGAGTGGTTCTGGCCCAGAAATTGTAGTTTATTGGCCGTTTGGGCAGTTTTCTCCATCTCTCTCAACTTGCTGGTTTTAAAGCCCGTGTTTGCGCTTGATCCCCACCTTTCCCGTAACTAGTCTAGTCCAGGTACAGATTTGCTGTATCCAGGACTGTTTGTAAGCTTCTGAGCCCCCCAAGCCTTTGTGTTGGAGTGCAGCCTTCTAGCTTATCAGTGGGAGTGGTAAGTACTAGGTAGCCTGTCTACCAAAAGAGGAGTGGTTCTTGGCCCAGGAATTGTAGTATATTGATCATTCGGGAAGTTGTCCATCTCTTTCAACTTTCTGGTTGAAAAGACCACATCTGTGCTCGTTTCCCATCTTTCCTGTAACTAACCTTCTGGAAAGCACTAGAAAGCCTTAAACTGATGCAAGCCTTCTAGCTTAAAAGAGAGACTTTGGAGTGATTGAGCATCAGTTTTCTGTATTTTCTTGCTGTACTTAACTGTTTTCCGCCTAAACACTGATTTTCCAGCACTTATTGTGATTTAAAAGCTTGTTTTTTTTCACATATTGTACTTATTTGACTGCCTGCACTTTTAAAAAGTTGTTTTTTGTTTAAATAAATTAACTGTTGTAGGCTACACACTAAAGTGTGATAGCCTTTTCTGATCTCTTGTAGTCGTTTAAAGCTGTTTTAAGTGTACTTTTTACTGTTTTTGCCTTTTTTCAAAAAAACAAAAAAACATTTCTTGTTTCCCGCCTTTCTAAGCTAGTATAGTCCAGTTTTCAGGCTAGTGCTGAATTCAGGGCTATGTTACAAGTTTCTGAGTTGCCCATACCTTACATGGATAGAGGGAAGTTTCTCTGTTCACCTATGAAGCAGCCATCTGTCCCTGGAGGAGTGGTTCCAGCCCTGAAGTTAGTAGTTTAAAAACCGTGTTTGCACGGTTTTGTGTGCCGGGCAGCACCGGTTAGCTAGGGTTAAATTATTCCCGGCTCCACTAAGTCTCTTCTTCAGTTTTTCACTTGAAACTAGTCTAACTCTCAACCTAAGCACTCAGAAAGCATCCTACAGTCCAGCACTTGCTCAGACCTAATAGCAAGCACCAATATACCCCGACACTTGACTGCCCAGCAGGGCAAGGCTCTTTGTCCACCCCTCACCAACCAAGCGACTAAACAGCTCACCCTACTATTCAGGGATGACCAAAGGGCAACGTTAGGTGTACTTCTCCAGTCCAGCTGTTGAATCTGGGTATCCTGAGGCAATGTTACAACTGCCTCATGTACACAGACAGCCCTCTCCTCCTACCACAAAACACTAACATATGCGAGAGATGCAATTATACAGCCAAACTGGAGGTTAAGGTCTCTCCACCCAAGACTGGAACAGTCATGAGGAGAAGGTTAACACTTGCACCACACCTCCAGCCTCACATAGACCTACTAAACCAGCACTGGCAAAAAATACACATAAATACACAAAATCATACTCGGAGGCTGTATAAATAAAAACCTGCAAAAGCATCAGAGAGCTCCAAAGCAGACACCCACAAAACCTGCACCTCCCGTCACAAACCAGACAACACATAAATCACAAAATCAATGTGCCGCACAATCACAGCCCTTAAGGCGAAATAACATACCTAACACACTAGTAATAGGTGACTCAATAGTCGGGCACACTGATGCCCCACTTACTAGGCTAGACAAGGAGAAGGTTACTGTTAGCTGCCTGTCGGGAACCAGAATCTGCCACGTAACACAAGCACTCAGGTCATTCCAGAACAAGTACAAATATGACTCTGTCATTGTTCATGTTGGTGTGAATGACCTGAGACGTACCTCCCTGGACTTCATGTAGAGCCCAGGCGGGTATGACCCTGACCCTGAGTAGCATCCTGCCCTCACCAAGAATGATACCTCAGTATAAAGAAACAGTGATCAATTTCAACAATTGGCTAAGCTTCTGGTTTCATTCAAAGGGGATCCAGTGTCTGTCAGCCTGGGATGACATGCTCGACAAGCCACGTTGCTTCACAAGAGACGGCTTGCACCTGTCACCCTTTGGCTTTCGAATACTGACCAAGACTCTTGCTGCTCCCATAGTGCCTTTTTTAAGCAAGACTCAAAAGTCAAACCCACCTCCATAAACAGCACAAATAAAAAAATGAGGACTGTGCTACTCAATGCCAAGAGTTTAAATCTCAGAATGCATGCGGTCGAAGCACTACTAAGTATGGAGAATGTCGACATCTGTGTAGTAACTGAATCCTGGTTCAAGGCTCCAGAGAGCACTCCAGCACTACTGGGCTACAACTCATACCACACATTTCGGCTACAGAACACGGTCCGAAACACAAAAGGAGGGTGTATATCCATATTCATCAAGGATACCCACACCTCCAGGTTAGTGGCGCGGCATGATACCTCTGAGATCATCCATGTGCAACTAACATCGGGCAAATCTGCAATGCAAATTGTGGCCTGCTACAGGTCACCCTCCATGACCCAGGACCACCACTCCGCCTTTCTGGAGACACTGGAAAACATGAAGGTCCTACCGTACACCCTGATGTTGGGCGATTTCAATTACCCTACTGTTAACTGGGAAAACTACTTGAGTACAAACTCCCAGACTCAGTGCTTCCTGGAATTTATCAGCTCAAATGCCCTGGATCAGCTGGTAAACTCCCCTACCAGAGGCCACAACATATTGGACCTGGTCATCACCAACATGGGCGACAGGTGATCCGTACTGGAGGTCAACCTGTCACTGGTTAGATCAGACCATAAACTAATCATTCTGGATGTCCAAACCCCACCACCCCCAACCAAGGAAACCACAGTGAAAAACTTTTCCAAAGCAAACTTCACCTTACTTAAGGCAGAGGTGGTAAGCTTCACAGCCCCCACGCTAAAGGATAACACTGCCCAAGATGCAGAATCCTTTACAATTGCACTCTATGCGCACCAGCAAGGATGCATGGATCATGGCATCCCTAGCAAAACCAAGACTCACTCCCCTAAGAGAAGGAAACCAGTCTGGTGGACCCCTGCCATAAACAAGTTGTACAACAAAAGGAGGAAACTAGTTCAGAAAAAAAAGCAAATCCCAAGAAGGAAAGACATCCCTGATCAGTATCAGTAAGAAACTAAGGTCCCTCATAAAATCATCCAAGGCTAACTTCAAAAGAAAAATAGCCAAGGATTTGAAAGATAACCACAAAACCTTCTTTAGCTGTGTCAAGAATCTAAGTGGCAACTCGCAGATGTGCTCTGAGCCAGTGCAAAATAGCACAAAATATACTGAACCTACTGATATTGCCAACATCCTGGCAGGTAGATACAGTGCAAACGTCACCTCCCTCTCACCTTCAAAAGGGCCCACAACAATACCGGAAAAGTGTAGTGTCTCGGAAATCACAGAAGCACAGGTGAAAACAGCCCTTTCAAAAGCCAAAAACACAGCATCAGTGGGGCCAGATGGTGTCCCAGGCTGCGTCTTGCACGAACTACAGAACGAACTAACCCCCCACCTAAACACGCTGTTCAACCTCAGCCTCTCCACCGGCTACGTGCCCATTGAATGGTGCACAGCAATGGTTATTCCGCTCCACAAAGGAGGGGCTACAACTGACCTTGGTAACTATTGCCCCATAAGCCTGACTAGCCTGGTCTGCAAGGGTATGGAGCACATCATCATGGAACTCATTAACAACGACATTGGGAACCTCCAAACACTTGACCCATCCCAGTTCGCCTTTGTTAAGGGCAGATCATGCCTACTAAACCTAGTTGACTTCTTCGAGACAGTCACCAAGGCCATAGACCAGGGAAAGGTGGTTCACACAGCCTACCTTGATCTCGCCAAGGCATTCAACATCGTTCCTCACTTGGGTGTTATAGAAAAACTCATCAGCCTGAACATAAACCCTTACGTCACAAGATGGGTTGCCAATTGGCTTACAGACAGAACTCACACGGTAAGAATAGCGGGCTCCAGGTCCGACTCTAAACCAGTCACAAGTGGTGTCCTGCAAGGCTCTGTTCTGGTACCCCTACTGTTCGGCATATATTTCTCAGAAGTACAGGCAAACACAGGAGGACTATGGCTAACCAAGTTCGCCAATGACTGCAAACTGGGAGCCATAATTGACACTCCGGCTGACACGGACATCCTTCAGAAAGGCCTTACTGAGACAGCCACCTGGTGTCAAAGTCATGGCCTCAAGCTAAATGCCAAAAAATGCATAGTCATCCCGTTTGGGAAAAACAAAACACCCATGAATTACCACATAGGCGGCAGCCCCCTTAATACAGCAGAGGTAATAAGAGATCTGGGGACCCAGGTAGATAGTACTCTCTCCTTTGACAATCATATTGCCAAAGTAGCTAGGAAATCCTTCTGTGTGGCCCATCTAATTACTAAATGGTTCGCATCTAGAAATAAAGAGGTTATAGAGCCCCTCTACTCATCACTCATTAGACCTATCATAGAGTACAATGTCTCATTTGGGATGTACCTCACAAGACACTTCCAACAGCTAGAAAGACCACAAAAGTACCTCACCAAGAGGATTACTGGCCTCAAACATATATCCTATGCAGCCCGACTGAAAAAACTCCGGCTGTACTCAGTGGCATATCACTTACTCATAGGTGATCTCTGCCTGACTTGCAAAGCCATGTCCAACTCAGAATTGATGGACATGCTCCACCTAAAGAAATCCAAGTCACTGCGAGTCACGTGCTCTAGTGAGCTAAACTTTGCCACAACAATAAATAGAACATACTGGAGGGATAGATTTTTGTCACAGAGACTCCCCATGCTTTGGAACAAAATTCCTAACTACATTAGGCAGAGTCCCTCACTAACACTCTTCAAGAGAAGCCTTGATGAGTGGATGGGTAACAGAAAATACACCCCTGGGATCACTTCATTGGCTCTGCTTGACAGAGGCTCAGTTAATTAATCAATGGGGTGGCGAAAGCCGACACACACTGGCTAGGCTTATAAATGCCCTCGGGCAGATAGCCTAGAACCTACCTATGAACCTAAAAACCTATTCGTTTACTCCTTTCCCCCTCTGCCTCTCCTCTCCATGGTACTACTAAAGATCAAACAGGACAAACCAAGGACAGTACTGATTGCACCAGACTGGCCACGCCAACACTGGTACCCCTTCTTGCGCAGTGTGTCACTGCTGGCACCATGGAACCTGCCTCAGACTCCTGCCCTGCTGTCCCAGCAGGAGGGACAGATTCTGCACGCCCAGCTTCAAACCCTCAACCTGGCAGCCTGGCTAATTACCTGATCTCTCCATTACCACCCCTCAGTAAACAAGTGATGGATATCATTCTGGAGGCAAGGAGGCCTAGTACTAGAAAATCCTATGCTGAAAAATGGAAAAGATTCTGTTCATGGAGCCAAACTCAGGGGATGGGCACAGCAGCACCCAATTTACCTCAGATTCTTCAATACTCAGCTGAGATGCTTCACAAGGGGCTTTCCTTTTCCTCCATCAAAATTCATGCCTCAGCCATTTCAGCTCATTACAATACAGAACCCACCCCTCTTCTCTCATCCACTGCTGAAGCAGTTCCTCAGAGGGGTCAAAAACTTAATGCCACACAGGAGAGCCCGTACTCCAGCCTTGGACCTTAACTTTGTACAGGAAAAGCTCACTTTACCTCCCTTTGAGCCAACTGCAAATGCAGAGCTGAAATTCCTTTCTTGGAAAACAGCCTTCCTTCTAGCCATCACTTCAGCAAGAAGGGTGTCTGAATTACAGGCTCTCATGGCAGTGGAGCCTTTCATCATCTTTCATTCGGACAGGGTGTCCCTCAGGACCAATCCCTTCTTCATGCCCAGGGTGGTATCCAGTGTGGCCCTTAACCAGTCCATTCATTTGCCAACCTTCTTTTCTAATCCACAGAACAAAGGGGAACGATTACTGCACTCCTTGGACGTGCACAGACAACTTAGATTTTACTAAGGACTAAACCTCTCAGGAAATCTGAACAGCTGCTGGTTGCATTTGCTGCAGGGGCAGAGGGGAATGCCATTTCAAAGCAAGCAATTTCTAAGTGGATAGGCCATTGCATTCTTTTCTGCTATTAGCATCATGGAAAACCTACCCCACAGGGGATAAGACCACATTCAACCAGGGCTACATCTACTTCTGCAGCCTTTATCTGAGGTGTCCCTACCAGGGACATCCTAGAAGCTGCTACCTGGACTTCAGTACATACCTTCACCAAGCATTACCACTTGCCACTTTTTTCTAAATCCAGAGCTGGATTTGACACTGCAGTCTTGCAGGGCCTTATAGCTGGTCCTAATGCTATCTTATTACCTCCTCCCATCCTTAGCTTTGGGAATCTACCCAAATGTGATGACTGCAACAGTGAAACACATAGTACAGTTGTGTACACTTACCATAAATGTCGATGTTCGAGTGTATTCACTGTTGCAGTCCTGGTTACCTCCCTTCAGCCCCTGACTTCTATTGACTATACCTCAGTTCTTGTTTACTATGCTTAAAACTTTTTGGTGTATTTGCATTTTTGTTGGAGGTGTAACCTTGTATATAATTGCTTCCTATAATGGGGGCACCTGACATCTTGGGCAAGAAAAACTGATGTAATGGCGTCGGCTGCATGCTTTATACCCCTGACTACCTGACGTCATGGAAGATGAGACAGCAACTGATGCAGGGCCCAAGACTTTGATAATCAGGCTGACTGAGGGCTACTGCAAGCAGATAACCCAAATGTGATGACTGCAACAGTGAATACACTCAAACATCTACATTTATGGTAAGTGTACACAACTGTACTATCTTCAGGCAGTAGAGTCAAAAGTTGAAAGTTGGGTGAAAAAAGAAAAAAAAACACGATATAATGTTGCGACTGTCGATCTAGAAAGTGTGCATTTATATTAAAAAGAAAACAGTATTTTTATTATCACAATTCATCCGTCCAGGTGATGTGACTGTTGAGTACCAATCTGTGTGCTGGATCTGAACTAGCTACCAGCTTTTGCTCTTAGCCTCAAGCTCCTTGAGGTTTTCCCTTCCATAATTTTCCTGTGCCCTCAATAACCTTGGATCTGGTTTGCTGCTGTTTTGATTTCTGAGCTCAAGTTAAGTTTGCTGATGACTGCAAATTAGGTGCAATCATTGAATCCCCAAACGATGTCAGTATTCTTCAAGAGGGACTTACACAAATTAATGATTGGCGCCAAAGCCATGGACTCAAACTGAATGCAGAAAAATGCATTATCATCACCTCTGATAAAAAAAGATATCTCTGCAGACTATCATATAAATCATAATACCCTAAGTAACAACTCAGCTAGTTGACTGTCGCTAAATGTTGACTACCATGTATCTATTGTGGTAAGGAAGGCATTCTACTTCGCACACCTCATTAGCAAAGGCATTGCTTCAAGAGCGAAAGAAGTCATAACACCCCTGTACTCGACCCTCATCAGTCCAGTAATTGAATACAGTGCTCCCTTTCGTACATGCAGCAACTTGAGAGACCTCAGAGATTTCTAACCAAGAAAATTCAGGGTCTCTCCAGGACATGTCATACATTGATAGACTGAAGTCATTGTCACTCTACTCAGTAGTGTACAGACTACTTGGAGGAAACCTGCCCTTGCTTGGCCTACATAGCAATCTTGGATCCAAGCCAAATGGAAATGCTGCACATCTGCAAGTCAAATGGGACAAGGGTCACCTGCTCCAGCGACCTTAGTTAGGCCTGCAACATAAATAGGACCTGCTAGAGGGACAGATATGTCTCTCCGATGTTGCCAGTCCTCTGGAATAGGCTATCAGTTCACATCAAACAAAGCCCCTCTATAACCCTGTTTAAGCATAGCTTGGATGACTGGATGGGAATCCATTAATTCCTGCTGGTGATTTCACCCATGACCCTCCTGGATATGGGCAGTCGTTGCTAACTAAGTTCTGAAGTTTAGGTAAGATCCTTTATATTGGGTTTTTCTAGTATTATACTTGCCACACATGGCTGGGCTTATAAAGACCTTCAGGTCAGTAGCTCAGTAACCACCTATGAAACCTGTAAGTGCTGCAGTTTATTTTTCTTTCATTTAGAGAACTCTTAGTCTCATATAATCCTCTAGACGTCCTACTCTTATTTTCTTTGTAAAATTTGTATTTTCTTTAAGGTCTTTCTTTTAGTCTTGATTCCTTCACTGCACTGTATGTAGTGGTCTAGCATCTCGCTCTTTTCATCCATTCTTTCACTTTTAAGAAAGAAAGAAAAAAAGAGAAGTGATTTGTTTTTTGATAGCTGTTGCTGCCAGTTACAAGGTTTCTGCTTAATTTTTTGTGAGATTTCATTTTGTATTGTATTGTAGGAGTTTCCATGTGGAAACAAGTTTCAAAAAGTGCTCGAAATGTGGTCATAAGATTCCACCCCAAGATGCTCATGATTTATGCATGGTGTACCTGTTGCCAGACCATATGTAGATGCTGACCTCAACACCTATAATCCACAAGAGCTTTTGACCCAGGTCTTTGTTAGACAGAGGACTTCTGCCTCTGATACTCAACCCATTCTGAGAACAAATCAGAGATGAAAGGAGAGAGAGGAGAGCCTAGGAAGAGGAAGCTGGACCCTCGTCTCACCCAAAGATTCTGAGACAAGAGAAGGACCATTCCCAGCTGGCAGCTTCACTGAACTGCAATTCTCACTGCTCTGAGACCACTGTTATTTGCCACTGTTATTTGAGGCAAATCCCAATCAGGACCTCTAGCCCATCACTTTTTCAAAAGGGATCTCTCCCATTTCTTTTCCTCCAGACCATCCTTGATGTTCATCGTGCATACAGCTGCAGTAATCACAGATGGGTTCTCGTCCTCCGGGCGTGGCCTCGGTCCTAATTCGGTCAAAGTCGTATCCGTGGTTTGTTGTCGCTTTCTCCTGACGCCAGTGGATCCAGAGTAGAAGACAGTACGACGCCCATGTTCTCTTTCTTTTCTTTTTGCCGCCTGGAAAGCAGAAGCGCAGTTCGTAAGTGCCGGTCGGCCAGCTCCTGAATTCACGGAAATATTGGAAACCAAGTCTTCATTATCAGACCAATGAAAAAAAAAAAAATAATGTATTTTGTGGGAAGCAAATACCGCTGGCGCTACCTTCAATAAAACACTATTTTGGTAAAGCCTTTGATTATAAAATGTTGTCGGACAAAACAGGCTGCACGTGGTCGGTTCTCAGCGAGATGCCTTTTTGGTCCCTGACTACCGGCGACACTCCACTGTCTGTACCTCTGTACCGACCGCTGGGACCCGCTGGCCCCTCCCCAGACTACAACCACGAAGCCTTTGCTAATGTTGAGCCTACTAATGGACAAAGTCCACTCCACTCATGGTGTCTTTAGACCCTCATCTTCTTTTCTATTAAGGCCTTTACTAAATCCAAAGCAGCCAGGCATCCGTTGCACATCTCCCCATCCCAGGTCCCAAAAAAAAAAAACAGATGCTAAAAAATGGAGATTTAATTACATTTATCAGGGGTTCTCAACCCTCCAGACAAGAGACCCAGAGTGGAGGAAGATTCCCCTTCTGATCAGGGATCCATTTTATCAGAACATTCTGATGTAGAGGAACACGAGGATTTGGATGCAGAGCAGTCCATTCCTGCTGTATCTCCTATTGAGGATTTTTCCTTGAGGGAACACTTCCATTGGGAAGGCCAAGACTTTTCAGATTCCAAGAAAAGACTTAGGGAATTTCTTTGTTACCTCAACACAGACCTCTGGCGATACCCTGTTTTGGACATACTTGATGATGTTTATTCGGAGGCTTGCCTTAACCCGGATTCTCTGCCTCCTGCACCAGTCAAACCTGATAGGTACTACAGAGTACAGCCATAATGCTGACCCTGAAACCATTTCACAAGGCCCAAGGGATTGAAGGCCTCCACTGCCAAGAATCCACTTCCTGCAGAAAGAGAAAGATCTTTAGAAGGTGGGGAAAAAAGGTATATACCCACCCTAGCCATGAGGGCCTTAAATTGTGTGTTTCAGATGCTTAAATATCAACAGTTCCTGTTATCACAATTAAGAAATAAAATGTCTCAACCTGAACAACCAGATTTGAAGTAGTTACAGGATATGATGCATAGTGCAGAGCAAGTGGGTAAACACACCTTACAATGTGGTTATGATGCCCTAGAGGCCTCAAGTAGAGCGGCTGCTACAGGATCAGTCATTCGCAGACATGCCTGGCTTAAGGAACAAAATTTGCCTGATCGTGTGAAAGCTAAACTTCTAGATGCTCCTTTACAAAAGGATGTGCTGTTTGGTACTAATGCTGAGGAGATACTACGGAAAATGGAAGAAAAAGCCAAATCTATGCAGACTGTCAAAGCTTTTATAGGTCCAACCACCACGAGCAGAATGGGCCTTCAAAAACTGGTCCTTTCCAGCCACTGACAAGCCCCAAAGAGGTAGATACAGACAAAGGGGCAGAGGGCAATCACAAGGATCATATAGAGGCCGACAATGGCAAACTCCAGCACCAAGAGGTGGCGAAGACAGTGCACAACAATACAGGAAGCAAACCCAATGACTCCCTCATTTCCATGCCAAGCATGTCTCAGCTGGCAGCACCTTTGGGAGGAAAGCTAGCATTATTTGCAAGCAATTGGTATATTGTCACAACAGACAAATGGATCCTGGACATTATAAACAGAGGCTACAAATTTCAATTTCACACTCTTCCAAAAATGAGAGGCATGCCAAACCTGCCACAAAATCAAAGGGCAGAGGCACAACTGTAAATTTCAAAGCTCATAAGCATGAGAGCTATTCAAGAGGTACCTTCTCACGAACAAGGTCAAGGTTTTTATTCAAGACTTTTTCTGGTTCCAAGGAAAGGAACCGACTGGAGACCCATTTTGGACTTATCCATCCTAAACACATTTCTACTAGTACCAAAATTCAAGATGCTCACATTACAGCAGCTTCTTCCCATGCTGGGCAAGGAGTTTTGGCTGGTAACATTGGACCTCAAGGAGGCATACCTGCATGTCCCAATCAGACAAGGCTGCAGAAGATACCTCAGATTTCTTGCAGGTTCAATCCACTATCAATTCTCTGCATTGCCCTTTGGCTTATCTACTGTGCCCAGAGTATTCACAAAGTGCCTGGCATCAGTGATTGCCTACTGCAGACTTCAAGGGATACAAATTTACCCTTATCTGGACGACTGCCTGATCCAAGCGGACAGCAAGCACATACTTCTGGAACATCTGGCATATGTGACACGGTTACTGCTCTCTCTGGGATACACAATCAGCAAAGAGAACTCAAGGCTAACACCATCTCAGAAAATAACTTTCCTGGGTGCCAACTTGGACACAAACACCCAGATGGCCTACCAGAAAAACAGGGGCAACTATCTCAGTACTTCAAAATACTAGCAAAAAGTACCAGGCTTACTGCAAGGAAAATCCTGCAGGCTCTGGGATTCATGGCATCTTGCATTCTTTTAATCCCATGTGCAAAGCTGCATATGAGGAAACTTCAAAGGTACCTAAAAAACCTATGGTCTCAACACATTCACAGTTTGGAAACAATAATACCAATAATTCCATGTTTGCAAAAGGAATTTCTTTGGTGGGCCTAAGCATGTCAAGCAAACACAGGCCTCCCATTCTGCAAGCCTCAAGCAAAGCAAGTCATCACAACAGATGCCTCAGATTACATGATGGACAGGTGCATTCAGGGCAAATGGTCCCAAAAGGAAAAGCTCCTTCACATCAATCAAAAAGAAATGCTGGCAGTAATAAATGCAATTACAGCTTTCAAGGACTTCCTGCATCCAGGACAATTACTGATAAGAACAGACAACACCACAGTAATGTGGTACATAAACAAACAAGGAGGAACACATTCATACCCCTTGTGCAGACTAGCCATGACTCTTTGGAACTTGGCTCTGGAATGGCAAATCGAACTTCAAGCACAATACTTGCCAGGATTGGAAAACACACTGGCAGACAATCTAAGCAGAAATATGACAGATCCACACGAATGGAAGTTACATCCTCAGGTGTTTACAGAAATAATCCAAGTGTGGGGGAGGCCAGACATAGATCTTTTTGCCTCCCACAGGAATCATCAATTGGAAAAGTTTTGTTCGAGGACCTTTCATCCAAAGGCCTGGAGAGTGTTTTCATTCAATTGGACAGCATGGACAGTTATTCCCACCTCTGCCTCTTCTGCCCAAGGTGCTTTTGAAAGCAAGAGCAGACAGACCGAAGATGATACTGATTGCTCCAGATTGGCCAAGGCAACACTGGTACCCACTCCTGAGGAGCCTAACACATACTCCTCCCTGGTCCCTGCCTCTAATGCCTCTTCTGCTGACTCAGCACAGCTACAAAACTCTTCACAGTCAGCTGAAAACACTCAATCTCGCTGCATGGAAAATTCCTTAACACCACAACAGACCCTACTCTCCAAGGAGGTGCAGGATGTCATTGTGAAGGCCAGAAGGCCATCTACTAGAAAGTACTCCATAAAAATGGAAGCGGTTTTGCTCTTGGAGTACTCTCCAAAAAAAAATGCGGTTTTTCTTCTTGAATGAGAAAAGAGGCCAGGACCCTAGAAAACTGAACTTGCCTCAGGTATTACAGTATCTAGCTGAGCTGCTGAACAGTGGACTTTCATTTTCTTCCCTAAAAAATCCATGCCTCAGCCATTTCTGCAGAATTCAACACGGATCCTCCTTTATTTTCTCACCCACTCTTACGACAGTTCCTCAGAGGGGCTAAGAATATAAGACCACCAAGGAAACAACCAATACCAGCCTGGGATCTTAATTACATACTAGAAAAATTAACATTGCCTCCTTTTGAACCAGCTGCCTCAACAGATTTGCAATATTTGTCCTGGAAAACAGCCTTCCTTCTGGCTATCACTTCATGGCGGTGCAGCCCTTTCTCATCTTCCATCAGGACAGGGTTTCCCTTCATACCAATCCATCATTTATGCCTAAGGTGGTATCCAGGGTAGCTTTAAATCAAGCCATACACCTTCCTACCTTTTACCCCAATCCTCAAAACAAAGGGGAAAGGCTGCTACATTCTTTAGACATCCATAGGCAGCTATGTTACTATGTGGACAGAACAAAGTCCTTCAGGAAATCAGAACAACTCTTTGTGTCCTATGCTGTAGGGGCTCAAGCCAGTCTCCAAGCAGACTATTTCAAAGTGGATAGGCCACTGCATACGGTTTTGTTATTCCTATCATGGGAAATCTGTTCCTACAGGTATCAGATCACACTCCACCAGGGCCACAGCTACCTCTACAGCCTTCCTCAGAGGAGTTCTTACCAAAGATATTTTGGAGGCAGCCACTTGGAGTTCTGTACATACCTTCACAAAACACTACCACCTGCCTTTATATTCCAGAACTAGAGCAGGCTTTGCCACTGCTGTATTGCAGGGCATTGTGGCTCACCCCAGTTCCTCCTAGTACCAACCACCCTGTGGGACCCCATTCAGATTACTGCAGCTGTATGCACGATGAACATAGTACAGTTTTGTACCTACCATAAATGTAGATGTTCGAGTGCTAATACAGCTGCAGTACAGGTTTCCCTTCCTCCTTCCCCTCTTGGTAAAGGCATGGGGCCTAACAACCTCTTCATACAACCTGACTGGGTTATCCTTCTATGGTTTATTTGCTTGCAACTACTGATTTTGGATTATATTGCATTGCTTGTATATACATATATACATAATTTATGTATTGCCTTCCTTCTGGGGGCACCTGACATCTGGGGCAAGAAAGACTGAAGAACATGGCGTCGGCTGTCTTATATACTCTGGCCTCACTGATCAGGAGAAAAACGACAACAACCGACCAAGACTTGGGAATTCCGATCGAGGGACCGCCTGACGGCAGAGAACCCATCTGTGATTACTGCAGCTGTATTAGCACTCGAACATCTACATTTATGGTAGGTACAAAACTGTACTTTTCCCTTATTGAAATCAGATCATTCTGCAGAACTACTGAAACCATTTTAGAGTCTATGATGAGACCCTTTTTGAAGTTGCAGATAGTTATTTTGTCGGCCCTCCCTCTGTTTGTAGGGTGGATGGGTTGCCCCCCCCCCCCAATATTCCTCACCAGGTTTTATGCTTTTTTGGTTCCAGTCTCAGCACTGGTGGTTTCCAAGCTGACTTTCCACCTAGAGCCTGTCTGTTCAGTGTCAGCAGTAGGTACTGTTACCTTCTTGTCTCTGTGTATTTGACACCGAGGCATTCAGCTTCAAGTGGATCTCTGGACTCCCTGCTGTACCCCAGGTCTTTGGCTCTATCCTCAGGGTCAATGCATTTAAGGCTGTTGGTGTCTTGAGTCCTTGGCTATTGACCATGTTCCTGGTGTCTTGAGTCCTTGGTCTGTGAGCCACCATCTCAGATCTCCATTTTAGGTGCTGTCTGGGTCCTTGGTGTTGGGGCTTCCATCTTTGGTGCTACTCACATCAGCTTTATCCTCATTCTTCATCAGATGAGGGTGATTGTGGAAGATGTTGCCCCTTCAAGCTGTCCATAACATTGTAGAATCAGGGATTTTGGGAGAACGTTTGTAGCATAAAGACCCAAGGCTTGCCTGACTGCTTACCTCTGGAGGCAGTCATTGGAACATTTGTTTTCCTCCTCCAGCTGCGTGGATGACAATGATGCTGTAAAATGGGTGAGGATAATATCCAGAGGCTATGTTATACCTTTTTCCCAAAACCCTCCCTGTCAACTTCAACTGCTTCCAGACATTACACCCCACTAGTTTGAAGTGGCCAAGACAGATGCCTACATCTTCCTGCAACAAAGAACCATCCAGAAAGTCTCACCAGACTAGATAGGTTCAGTGCAAAGATACTATGGTTTCACAAATTGTTTTATTTTCTTTATTTTCCAGTCTGTTGAGACCTGGGCCAACCCGCTCTGTTCTCCCTTGCTATGCTCTGGCTCACTCTGCTCCCTTACCCTACCTCCACTCCCTACCACCCCTGTATACGCTACACTTGTACTCTATCATCAGTTACCATACCCCCCTTTCCCCACCTAACTTCCTCCCAGCCCTCCAATCAACCTTCACATCCTCTGTACTTTAATTATCCCATCATGTTAAGACCTTTGCGTAGCCCCCTGTTAACATACAGGTAATATTTCAACAGCCTACTTTATTTCCAAATAGACTGCCAAAATATGTTTCTCCCAAATCTTAAATATTCTAACAGCTTTCTAGTCAGTCTCCTTCTCTCACCCATTCTAATCCTTACCTCCCTCACTACCTCATGTTAGGGCACCCTCACACACAGACACCCTACACCTACTATAACCTACCCCCAAACCACACTTTCTGCCAAATACTCTTTCCCTATAACCCCATCACGTTTTCCTCATTCCAACACTACTTTTTATATAATCAAGGTATTACAGCTACCCACACTCCCTCTTAAAACTAATCCAAAAACTTACCTCCAATACAGCCACTTTTATTCTCTCAAAATGCTTATTTTAAATCTACTACTGTCAGGTGATATACATCCCAACCCGGGACCTAACCACATCCACTCTCGGTGTGCTCATCCCTCACACCCCCTAAACTCCACTCCCAATACTACCTTGCAGGCTCTCACATCTTCTTCCATCAAAAACCTTTCTATTCTATCTTTGAACATTCAGAGTATCATGAACAAAATGTGCCCATTCCATGCCTAGATCTTCCTACACATCCTTGACTTTCTCACCTTCTCTGAAACCTGGCTTAAGCCTCACATACCAGACTCAGTATTTCTCCCCCCAGCCTATAGCGTCTTCCAGTAAGATGGTCTTAAGAATAAAGGTGGTGGGGTTGCAATTCTGTACTTTAATCAGCTCTCCCTTCAACCTCTACCAGTCACTCTTCAAAACTTAGAGCCAGCTAAAATTCTCATTGTCAACTGTAAACTGAATAATCACAAGAAACTAGCAATTGCCTCCATCTGTATCCCTCCAGGAAACAACATCGCGATCTTAGAGCTCTTTCTCTCCTGGATCTCTCAGACTGTGTCTCATAAGAAATTATCTTGGGTGGTATTAACATCGATTGGAATGCCCTTGATACTGATTCCCCTAATACTTCCATTAATCTTGTTGGCTTCTCCCAGCTAATCTCTGTCCCCACTCATGTAAATAAACACACCAACTCTGGCTGCACACTAGATTAGGTCCTTACCTCCAACCCTAACTCCTATCGCAACTCCTCCACCCTACCTGATGCTCTCTGACCAATATATATATATATATGTATATATATATATATATATATATATATATATATATATATATATATATATATATATATATATATATATCTATATATATACACACATATATAGCTCTCAAACTTTAATTCAGACACTATCAACCACTCACTCTCTACAATTAACTGGCCCTTCCTCTGTGACCTCCCACTGGAGGAACTGTCCTGGAATTTAACATCTTTCTAGACACACTTAACTCCCTGGCCCCCATCAGGAAAATATGAATCAAAACCTAATATGCCCCCTGGCTTAATGCAAGCTACTCGTATACTTATGCACAAGAGCGAGTGAGTGCATGGTAAAAATCTAATACTTCCACTTATCTCCACATCAAAAGTTAGGCCTGCTATATAGGCAATAAAAATTCCTCACAGATGTCTCTAGGCTCCTTCTTGCACAAGGATTCCTACTCCCCACCCTTCTTTACGCCACCCCTATTCTCACTAATATCTGATCTAGTCTTCTGTTGAAACTGGAACTCACCTTTAGTAAAACTCCAAGATTTGCCTCTAACCAACCCTACCACTCTCACGACTGCATAGCCTTGAAAAACCTGCAGTGGCTGGAATTTCATCATCAAATCCTACTAACCCAGCTTCTTATACCTTATTCTGTCTTACATGAACCCTCCTCCCGTCTCTCCCTCTATCTACCGTCATCCAGCCCTATACTGCCAGCTGGGCCCTCTGTAGCTCCCAGCAGTGTCTCCTGCAAGTATATGCACCCAACAAGAACATTGGTAAACTCCTCTACAGCTACTCAATGGCAGATATTTGGAATAAATTACCAGTAAGTGTTAGACAGATCTCTAACCCCAACTCTTTCAAAACCCTAAAGGAAACTCTACGTTTATCATGGACAATGCTTATGCTATAACCCAACTTAATCCACCTCACTTCTTGTAACACTGTTGCAGCAACCTTTTCTCCCACCTCTCTCTGCCTCTGCTTCTAATAAAGTCTACTAATATTCAGTAGTTCCTACAGCTTCCACAGCTGGGCTTATCTCCTGTTTATATATTTGTTACTTTGCTTTACAAACTTATTTGTAATTTCTGCCTTATGCTTACTATTGTATGAAACTTTGTACTATATTATGTTTTCATTTTAATGACCATTTTCATGTATGTTTTTTCAACATACCTCTCATACATATTGTAATTATTGTGATTTTAGTTATAACTCTATTATATGACTACTTTTGTTACTTGTACTTTTTGGAGTTTTTCTCCTTGGGCCTCCACTGAAAATGGGCTGCTGTCCATTCAGACTAACACGGTTAACAAATGTCAAATAAATAATAAAGTAGTCACGGCTCATCTGTGAATCAAAGGTATACATGTATTCCATTATTTGGATAAACTGTTTCCTCACTGCAACAACAATAAAGTCCCCACAAGTAGCCAGGGATTACTTTTTGTAGCTCTGCCTATCTTTAAGGATCTCTGTAAATTGCAGAAAACAGTGTATTCAGGCAGTGCGCGAGATCATCTTTATAGGTTGACATCTGGACACAAGAGTGTGTGCAGTATATCTCTACCTGGACAGAGGTTATACTATCCAAAGTAAAATTCAGATGTTCATAGTGTTTCACTGTTGCAGTCATTACTCTTGGGTTATCCTGCTGGCAGGCTACCTGCAGTCAGCCTGAATTCCAAAGTCCTGGTCCGGCATTGCCTCTTCCTTGACGTCAGTGCACCAGGGTATAAAAGATGGCAGCCGACGCCATTTTCTTCAGTCTTTCTTGCCGCGTGGTGCCCAAAGCAAAAGCAGTTCGCAAGTGTCGGTCGGCCAATTCCTGAGATTTTCAAAATCGAATTTCGGATCCGAAGTCTTCATTAAAGCTAAGTACCCCGTTGGGGAAACTTTTTTCTTGCTCCAGACCGATGTCAGAAAAAGTTAACAGTTGTATTTCTTGTGAGAAGCAAATACCTCATAAGGATTTTCACTCTTACTGTATTCCTTGCCTAGGCCCTGACCACAACGTTGCTTGTTGTCGGTTTTGTGCTAGATTTAACCAATGCACTATAAAGCGTCGGTACGATTTTGCCTTTCATTACTTTGGCTGAAGATTCAATTATACTATGCCGTCGGAGCATCCAACGACCGGAATTTCTAAAAAATGCAAGGATAAAGACAAGGACAGGCATCCAAGGTCCTAAACCGACAATGAGGCTTCCGCTAAGCTAGTTGTCGGTGCGCCGGTTCTCAGTGAGGTGCTTTCGCAGTCCCTGATGCCCACTACCTCAGAGCCACAGGTCGCTTCCGACTCCCACGTGGAGCCGACTGGGCCTCTGGAAACTCAAGGTATTGGATCCTCGGAAACTATTCTCTCAGATGGGTCCAGAGCCGCTGTGCAGGCATCGGCTTCTGAAGGTGTTTTCAGACCAACTCAGTTATATGTAAAGCCATCTTCAGCTTCCAAGCCAAAGACTAAAGCAGCTCTAAAGGCAGAGAAACATGTACAACATTCTCCAGGACAGGCTTCCATGCCCAAAAAAGAAATGCTCAGAATGGCCGAAGACCTTATTACTTTGATCAGAGGTTTCCATCCCCCTCCTGATAAGAGGCCTAGGCAAAAGACAGAATATGAATCTTCAGATCAGGTTTCCATTTCCTCTGATTCCTCCTCTGACCAGGAATACTCTCTTTCTCCATATGAGGATTCTGATGCTGAAGAATTTATTCCTTCAGCTTCTCCTCCAGAAGATTTCTCCTTTGGGGAAACCCTGCATACCATGAGGGAGCACATGTTCTTCATCTCACATTGCTGCAGTCCTTACACTTGGGTATACCGCTGTCCTCGGTCGGCCCGAATACCAAAGTATATGGCTGACGTCGGTCAAGGCGCATTAAACTGACGCCATGACGTCAGGGTATAAATGCGCATGACCGACGTCATATCCTCAGTCTTTTTTGCCGCGTGGTCCGATGCAGAAGCAAAGTTGCGAGTGCAGGTTGGCATCCTGAGATTTTCCGAAACCGGAGTTTCAGACCGAATCAAAGTTGGCTAAGTACCCGTTGGGAATATTTTGGTTTTTCTTGCCTCAGTATTTTACCGGATGTCAGAAAAAGTAAATAACTGTATTTCTTGTGGGAAACAGATACCACATAGGGATTACCATAACTTGTGTATACCTTGTTTAGGGCCTGAGCACGACGTTGTTGGGTGTCCCTCTTGTGCTAGATTTAACAAACGCATTATAAAGAGGAGATTAGATTGTGCCAGGTTAGTCTTCGAAGCGGTGCAATTACAAAATGCCGCCGGATGCTCGACGCCGCTACCTCAAGAAACGCAAAGACAAAGCACCTAGGCCTAGGTTAGAAGATCCGTCCCGGACGTCGGTTCTTTAGAAGGCTCGTGGAGCCGGAGGTTCAAACAGAAGTTTCTTAGAGTCCCAGGGAGAGACTTTATTGTTACAGGATGTGTCTTCTCAGGAGGTAGGCCAGGCTGAAGGGGCTTCTCAGGTAACTGTCCTTCCCTCTCTGCCTAAGGTGGTTAGGCCTTCCCCTACTGTTACCAAGGCTTCTTCCAGGGGCAGGCCAGGTTTAGCTGTAGCAGGTGTCTCGTAGTACTTCAGGCCCTGTGCCCAAGACATATGCTTAGGATGGCTGAAGATTTAATTACTCTGATTAGGGGTTCTATGCCCCCTCCTGACAAAAGGTCTAGGGTGGATCCTGAATTTGGGAATTTTGAGCAGGATTCTGATGCTTCGGAGCCTTCGGCTGAAGATTTGCAGGAGTTTTCTCATTATTCTGATTCTGATGTGGATGACACCACTCCTTCTGCTTCTCCTCCTGAGGATTTTTCATTCTCAGAGACTCTCCATTCCATGAGGGAGCATTTTAAATGGGAAGGTCAGGATTTCTCTGATTCCAGGAAAAGACTTAGGGAATTTTTGTTTTTACCCCAGCATAGGCCTTTAGCTATACCTCCTGTTCTTACTGTGGTGGAAGATGTTTTTGCAGAGGCTTCTCTTAACCCTGATTCTTTACCTCCCGCTCCTGTTAAGCCGGACAGATACTATAGGGTACCTGAAGCTCATAAGTATCTTTTTAAAAGCCCTAGGGCTGATCCAGAGACTGTTACTCAGGGACCTAAAGGGGTTAAGGCTTCTGTTGTTAAAAATCCGGTTCCTCCGGATAAAGAGGCAAGGGCTTTAGACAGATGGGGTAAGAAAGTTTATACTTCTTCAACTTTAGCCATGAGGGCTTTGAATTGTCAATTCCACATGCTGAGATATCAGATCTATCTTCTTTCACAGCTAAAGTCTAAGGTAGATGCTCTGGCAGAAGGTATTGAATGTAAGGAGTTACAAGATCTAGTGCATGTGTCTGAACAGGTGGGTAAGCATTCCTTACAATGTGGTTTTGATGCTGTACAGGCCTTTGCGAGGGTGGCTGCCACGGGTACTGTCCTACGCAGGCACGCCTGGCTAAGGGATCAGAATTTAGCTGAGCATGTTAAGTCAAGGATCTTGGATGCCCCTTTGCAATCTGATGTGTTGTTTGGTTCGCCTGTTGAAGCAGTTTTAAAGAAAATGGAAGACAAAGCTAAGTCTATGCACACTGTTAAAGATTTTTTACAGGTTCAGCCTCCAAAGTTTAGTAGAAATTGGCCAAGCAAGGGGTGGACATATCCTTCTTATGATTCCCAGTCTAGGGGTAGGTCTAGGCGTGGTAGGGCAGAGCTCAGGGCTCTTTAGATCCAGGACAGGGGGCTCACCTGCACAGTCTTCAGGTGAGGGCAGGGGTCAGCCCTTTCGTAGACAGACCCAATGACCTACCTTTTCAACTGCCAGAACCTTCCCATCTGGCAGCACCTTTGGGAGGAAGACTGACACTTTTCAAGGAGAACTGGAGTTTAATTACCCAAGACAGATGGGTATTGGATATCATTCACCACGGTTACAGATTTTATTTCCATACCTTGCCACCTTTCAAGGGCATGCCAGACATCCCTCCTCAGCACAGACTAGAAGCTTACAGACAAATTTCTCTATTACTCCAGATAGGGGCCATACAACCGGTACCTATGGCAGAAAGGGGCCTAGGATTTTATTCTCGCCTATTCCTAGTACCAAAAAAGGGGAACACGTGGAGACCAATTCTGGATTTGTCTATCCTCAACACCTTTCTGGACATTCCCAAGTTCAAGATGCTGACATTGCAACAGCTTTTACCTCTACTGGGCAAAGATCACTGGATGGTAACTTTGGATCTCAAGGAGGCTTACCTTCATGTTCCTATCAATCTAAGTTGCAGGAAGTATCTGCGTTTTCGAGCTGGAAATTCTCATTATCAGTTCTCTGCATTGCCCTTTGGCTTATCTACTGCACCCAGAGTATTCACAAAGGTTCTGGCTCCAGTGATAGCCTTCTTCAGATTGAGAGGAATACAGATCTATCCTTATTTGGACGATTGCCTGATTCTGGCTCAAGGCAAGGACGAGCTTCTTCAGCATTTAAAATATGTGATAGCAGTGCTAAGATGCCTGGGGTATTCTGTGAACGAAACAAAGTCCAGTCTAGTACCCTCTCAAGACATGTGCTTTCTGGGTGTGAGACTGAATACAGCAACCCAGATGGCCTTTTTGACCCCGGACAGACAAAAGAATCTTTCCCTTTACTTCCAACAACTATCACACCAGTCCGGGCTGACTGCAAGGACAGTCCTTCAAGCCTTAGGGTTCATGGCATCTTGTATTCTGGTGCTTCCCAATGCCAAACTGCATATGAGGAAGCTACAATGGTATCTCAAGAATCTATGGACACAGCACTGCCAGGATCTGGACACTGTCATTCCAATAATACCTTGCATCCAAAAGGAATTCTTGTGGTGGGCTCAGCAATGTCACCTAAACAAGGGACTTTCTGTGACCCGACCAGGCGAGTCAGATTCTAACAACAGATGCCTCGGACAAAGCTTGGGGAGCTCATCTCAATGGAAAGTGGATACAGGACAAGTGGCCTGCCAGACTACAGCATCTACATATCAACCTGAAGGAGATGTTAGCAGTCCAGTTTGCATTAACAGCTTTCAAGGAATTACTTCTTCCAGGGCAGGTGTTGATTCTAACAGACAACACAACTGTCATGTGGTACATCAACAAGCAAGGGGGAACACATTCTTACCCTCTATGCAGACAAGCAATGATTTTGTGGGACACTGCTCTCAGTTTACAACTAAACCTTCAGGCAAGGTTTCTGCCTGGAGTGCAGAACTCCTTAGCAGATGTGTTAAGCAGACAAATCATGGATCCCCACGAGTGGCAATTGGATCCTCATGTATTCCAGCAATTAACAGTGTCATGGGGAACGCCAGACATAGATCTGTTCGCTTCTCCTCTAAACCACCAGCTACCAAAGTTTTGCACAAAAAGGATACACCAGGCAGCTTGGAAAGTGGATGCTCTTTCTTTCAGTTGGAAAAATCTTCATGTATATGCCTTTCCGCCTCTTCCTCTACTTCAAAAGGTACTGCTAAAGGTCAGACAGGACAAACCAAGAATGATCCTGATAGCTCCAGATTGGCCTCGACAGCATTGGTACCCATTACTGAGAAATCTGATAAGGAAACCACCTTGGCCCTTACCTTTGATTCCACACCTGTTGTCCCAAAAGGACGGTCATCTACTCAATGTCAAGCTTCACTCTCTTCATCTCACAGCATGGCATATCCTGTTTTAGCTCATAGCAGGGCACAACTTCCTCAACAAGTTTTGAATGTGATTATGGAAGCTAGAAGACCTAGTACAAGGAAAGTGTATGCAGACAAGTGGAAGAGATTTTTGTTTTGGAGTGCAGCAAAGGATTTGGATGTTACTGAGCCTAATTTGTGTGTGGCTCTTCAATATCTTAGTGAGTTATTGGACAAGGGTTTGTCCTTCTCTTCCATTAAGATTCATGCTGCAGCAATTTCAGCTCACTATGACTGTGATCCACCTTTGTTTTCTCATCCTTTGTTCAAGCAATTTCTCAGAGGGGCAAAGAACATAAGACCTCCACGAAGAGCTCCTACTCCTGCTTGGGACCTCAATTATGTGTTGGAAAAGCTCACTCTACCACTTTTTGAGCCTGCAGCTACGGCTGAGTTAAAATTTTTGTCATGGAAGACTGCTTTTTTGTTGGCCATTACCTCTGCAAGAAGGGTTTCTGAATTGCAGGCCCTTATGGCGGTTAAGCCTTTCTTGATTTTCCATAAGGATAGGGTATCCTTACGTACTAACCCTTCCTTTATGCCTAAGGTGGTTTCAAGTGTGTCTTTAAACCAAACTATTCATTTACCTACCTTTTATGCAGACCCCCAAAATAAGGGAGAAAAGATTTTGCATACTTTAGATGTGCACAGGCAGTTACGCTATTACTTAGACAGGACTAAGGGTTTCAGGCAGTCTCAGCAGTTGTTTGTTTCTTTTGCTTTGTGTTCTCAGGGCAAGCCTGTGTCAAAACAAACTATTTCTAAGTGGATTGGGTTTTGCATTGCCTTTTGTTATTCCCATCATGGCAAGGAGATTCCAACAGGGATTAGACCTCATTCCACTAGGGCTACTGCCACTTCTACAGCCTTTTTACGGGGGGTGGCAACTAAGGATATTTTAGAGGCAGCTACTTGGAGTTCAGTGCATACTTTCTCTAAGCACTACCACCTTTCTCTCTACTCTAAATCTAGGGCTGGATTTGCCACTGCTATTTTACAGGGCATTTTGACGGCTCCTGCTTCTCTTTGATTTGCCATCCTCCCTTTCCTCTGCTTTGGGAATCTACCCAAGTGTAAGGACTGCAGCAATGTGAGATGAAGAACATAGTACAGTTTTGTACCTACCATAAATGTAGATGTTCGAAGATCCACATTGCTGCAGTCCAATTTACCCTCCCTCCTTCCCCTCTGTGTTTGGGGGTGGTAGTGTGGATAGGTTGATTCTTTATTATATATTTGTAAGAAGTTGTACATAGTTTGGGTGCAGGGGTGTTTAGTGTTTGGTGATTTTTTAATTTTACCCTGTTTAGGGTCTTCTGACATCTGGGGCAAGAAAAGACTGAGGATATGACGTCGGTCATGCGCATTTATACCCTGACGTCATGGCGTCAGTTTAATGCGCCTTGACCGACGTCAGCCATATACTTTGGTATTCGGGCCGACCGAGGACAGCGGTATACCCAAGTGTAAGGACTGCAGCAATGTGGATCTTCGAACATCTACATTTATGGTAGGTACAAAACTGTACTTTTCATTGGGAGAGCCAGGATTACTCAGAATCTAAGAAAAGGCTCAGAGATTTTCTTTTACTTCCTCAGCACAGGCCCCTTGCTATTCCCCCTGTTCTGGACATTGTAGATGATGTTTTTTCAGAGTCTGGCCTGTTTCCAGACTCTATACCCCCTGCACCGATAAAGCAAGACAGATACTACAGAGTCCGAGACTCCCATAAATCTCTTTATAAAAACCCTGCTGCTGACCCAGAAACCATATCTCAGTGTCCTAAGGGAGTCAAAGCTTCCACTGCTAAAAACCCTGTACCCTCTGATAGGGATTCAAGGGCACTGGACAGATGGGGGAAAAAAGTTTACACTTCGGCTACTTTGGCTGTAAGGGCCATAAATTAACAGTTTCATATGCTTAAATATCAGCAATACCTAATGTCACTATTAAAACAGAAAATGTTGACTAACTCTGAATGTCCTGAAAACAAGGAAATGCAGGATTTATTGCATGCAGCTGAACAAGTGGGAAAACATACTTTGCAATGTGGTTTTGATTCTTTGGAGGCCTCTTGTAGGGCCGCTGTAACGGGTTCTGTGATTAGGAGGCATGCTTGGTTGAAGGAACAGAATCTGCATGATCATGTTAAAGCAAAATTATTAGATGCTCCATTACAGCATGATACTTTATTTGGTGTTAAGGCAGAAGAGGTGATGAAGAAAATGGAGGATAAGGCTAAATCTATGCAGACAGTTAAGGATTTCTTACAGGTACAGCCACCTAGATTTAGCAGGAACTGGCCTTCACAAAGTTGGTCCTTTCCAGTGTCAGACAGGCCACAAAGAGGCAGATACAGATGCCCTAGAGGTAGATCCCAGCCCCAAGGCTCATACAGGCCTAAGCAATGGGGTGCTTCTACCTCCAAAAGCGGAGAAGACAAATCTCAACCTTATAGGAAAACAGTCCCAATGACTTTCCTCTACCAGTACCAAGCACTTCCCTTTTACAAACTTCCTTAGGGGGAAAACTGGCACTTTTTTCACAAAACTGGCACATGATCACCCAGGACAAATGGGTCTTGAATATAGTGTCTCAGGGCTACAGGTTCCACCTTCATACCCTGCCAAAGGCAAAAAGCATGCCAGACCTGCGACACAATCAATGGGCAGAGGCACAAAAGCAAGTTTCATCCCTCATGGACATCGGGGCCATTCAGCGAGTACCACTACAGGAGCAGGGACAAGGATTTTACTCACGGCTTTTCTTGGTACCCAGAAAGGACAAAGCCTGGAGACCAATATTGGACCTGTCTATTCTAAACACTTTTCTGGACGTTCCAAAATTCAAAATGTTGACTCTGCAGCAGCTTCTGCCCATGCTGGGCAAGAAGGCTTGGCTCGTAACTTTGTACCCAAAAGAGGCATACCTGCATGTCCCAATCAGACAGTCTTGCAGAAGATACCTCAGATTCATAGCTGGATCAATGCACTACTAATTCTCTGCACTGCCTTTGGCTTATCTACTGCGCCCAGGGTCTTCACAAAATGCCTGGCACCAGTAATTGCTTTTTGCAGACAAAGAGGAATTCAAATATATCCCTACTTGGACACCTGCCTCATTCAAGCAGAGAACAAGGACATTTTACTAAAACATTTGGCGTTTGTCAAAAGATTACTAATTTGCCTAGGGTACACAGTAAACGAAAAGAAATCAAAGCTAGTACCCTCTCAAGAGATAATATTCCTGGGTGCAAGCTTAAATACAACTGCCAGGATGGCTTATCTCACGCCAGACAAACAAAGGCAACTGACTTCTTACTTTGAAATGTTGGCAACAAAAACCCAGTTATCTGCAAGAAAAAATTTGCAGGCTTTGGGCTTCATGGCATCCTGCATTCTGTTAATTCCATATGCAAGACTGCATATGAGGAAACTACAATGGTATCTAAAAATTGTTTGGACTCAACATTGCCACAGCCTGGAAAAATCAATTACACTCATTCCATGCCTGCAACAGGAGTTTCGATGGTGGGCTCAGGCCTGTCACCACAACAAGGGGCAGCCTTTCACTTTACCCACTGCGAGGCAGACAATAACAACAGATGCGTCAGATTATGCCTGAGGGGCCCACATGGCAGGAAAATGTATTCAGGGCACATGGCCCACAAGCCAAATGCATCTTCATATCAATCTAAAAGAAATGCTGGCTGTACAAAATGCACTGACAGCTTTCAAGGATCTCCTTCATCCAGGACAACTGCTGATAAAGACGGACAATACTACAGTCATGTGGTACATAAACAAGCAGGGAGGCACGCATTCCTACCCCCTTTGCAGACAAGCCATGATTTTGTGGAACACAGCACTGACTTATCAAGTACACCTGCAAGCTCAATTCCTGCCAGGAAAGATAAATACTCTGGCAAACGAACTAAGCAGAAACCTCATGGATCCTCACGAGTGGAAACTAGATCCACAAATCTTCAGCATGATAACAAGGAAATGGGGACGCCCAGACATGGATCTATTTGCCTTCCCTCACAACTGCCAACTACAGAGATTTTGCACAAGAACTTATCACAAGCTAGCATGGAAAGTGGATGCTCTGTCATTCAGCTGGGAAAACCTTACAGTATATGCCTTTCCTCCACTACCTCTCCTCCCCAAGATACTCCTAAAGGTCAGACAAGAGAAGCCAAAAATGATCCTGATTGCCCCAGATTGGCAACACCAGCACTGGTACCCAGTCCTAAAGAGCTTGTCTCAAGGCCCAGCCTGAACATTGCCTCAAATTCCTCATTTACTGACCCAACAGAACAATCAGATATTGCACAGCCAACTCAAAACCCTAAATCTGTCTGCATGGCGGATAAGGTAACCATTCAGAATACACCTATCTCCAAAGCAGTTATGGATGTTATTCTAGAGGCCAGGAGGCCCAGCACCAGAAAATCATATGCAGAAAAGTGGAAGAGATTCTGTGCTTGGAACCAGGCACAAGGAATTGACATGCTTGTACCAAATATTCCTCAGATTTTACAATACTTGACTGAGATGTTGGACAAAGGCCTATCCTTTTCATCGATTAAAATTCATGCCTCTGCCATTTCAGCTCATTACAATACGGACCCACCTATTTTTTCACATCCACTACTAAGGCAGTACCTCAGAGGGGCCAAAAACATAAGACCCCCCAAGAAGAGCACCAGTACCTGCATGGGACCTCAATTTTGTCTTGGAAAAACTCACACTGCCTCCTTTTGAGCCAGCTAATACAGCTGAGATAAAATTCTTATCATGGAAAACAGCTCTGCTCTTAACAATAACTTCAGCAAGAAGAATCTCAGAATTACAGGCACTAATGGCGGTTGAACCATTTATAATTTTCCATCCGGACAGGGTTTCTCTGAGGACAAACCCAACATTTATGCCTAAGGTAGTGTCCAGTGTGGCTCTTAATCAAACAATTCATTTGCCTACCTTTTATCTGAACCCACAGAATAAGGGGGAGAGACTTCTACATTCTTTGGACATACACAGACAGCTGCGCTTCTACTTGGACAAAACTAAAGCTTTCAGAAAATCTGAGCAACTCTTAGTGGCATATGCTGCAGGATCTCAAGGAAAAGCAATCTCAAAGCAGACAATTTCCAAATGGATAGCCCACTGCATTCGTTTCTGCTATTCTCAACATGGCAAATCAGTGCCTAAGGGCATCAGGCCACACTCAACCAGAGCAGCAGCTACTTCAGCAGCCTTCCTCAGAGGAGTACCAACTAAGGACATTTTGGAGGCTGCAACTTGGACTTCAGTGCACACTTTTACAAAGCACTACCACTTATCTCTTTACTCTAAATCCAGAGCAGGCTTCGCCACTGCAGTTCTGCAGGGCCTCATAGCCACTCCTAATTCTATTTAGGCCCAGCCACCCAAACTCAGCTTTGGGATTCAACCCAAGAGTAATGACTGCAACAGTGAAAACACGATGAACATAGTACAGTTGTGTACCTACCATAAATGTAGATGTTCGAGTGTATTCACTGTTGCAGTCCAAGTTACCCACCCACCATCCCCCTTTTCGTTGCTGGGACTTATCTGCACTTCTCTATACTATACAACCTATGTGGTGTATTTGCTTGTAGATGTAGAGTATGTTTTATTTTAGTGCATGCTCTTTTATTGGCATAATTTCTTAGCCTACCCTTCTGGGGCACCTGACATCTGGGGCAAGAAAAACTGAAGAAAATGGCGTCGGCTGCATCTTTTATACCCCTGGCGTACTGACATCAGGGAAGAGGCGACAGCAACCGACACCAGACCAGGACTTTGGAATTCAGGCCGACTGCGGGTAGCCTGCCAGCAGGATAACCCAAGAGTAATGACTGCAACAATGAATACACTCGAACATCTACATTTATGGTAGGTACACAACTGTACTATACTTCTACAGAAGTACTCTCTTCCAGCTTCTTTGGTTTTCAGGGCATTAAGTCTTATGGCTGCTTCAGTTGTCATTGTCACTCATGCTTGATTCCGGTTTACTATCAAAATTCTGAAAACCACTTGTTTGAGTAATGACTTGCTCGCACCGAATGAACGTAAATAACCACATCCTTTCCTCACACCACCGAACACGGTAATGTCAATAACTCAAATTCGAATTTGACATTACCCAACTTACCTTGATGTCAGAGATGTTCTACAAATGTTTTGCAGAGGGTGGACTGCACCCCTGTACACCCTGTCCCCACACCCCCTCCCTGCTAATTATATATTTCAAGTCTGAGATCGCACTACAGTGAGGAAAAGGGTAATTGTCATGATCCCCACTGTAGTGCGATCTCTAGTCCAGTTGTAAACAGCGACTGCCAAAACCATGAATGCAAGCTACATCTCACTGTTCCGGAGGTGACAAAATTTCAACTCGGAATTTTCAATGTTTGCAGTTATATTTCGACCTTCTGAACAATGGTAAATTAACTTTTCAACCTTTGATAGTAAACCCTTGATTTCATATGAGGATTCATCACTGGATGCTGTCAACACAGAGATCGCAGCTGACAGATGATCCTACAACGTAAATTAAAATAACAACAGCTAGCAGAAGAAACTTTGTCTGGTGATTGGCATTGGCAGTAATTCAAATGACTTTTCATAGTGCCATCCATATCTACAACATTGATCACGGATACCTACCATCTGCTGTGATGGTGGTACTGGTGGTGGGGCAGTTTGAGGGGAGGATGATCCAAGGAATTTGGGCAAAGACAGAGGCCAGTTTGCACGTCAGTACCCTTGAGATGAGGCCTGCTCTTCTATTGTTGCAGGAATTTCAGAACTTCCTCTACCAGAGTGACAGCTGTCATATGTCTGCTGTATTGTACATCAGCAAGTAGGGCAGAAACGAATCCTAACCCCTTTGCAGAAAGGTCATGAGAGTATGGCAGTAAGCAATAGATTTGTCTCCTTTTCTAATAGCATTGCACTTCCAGGCTAAAGTCAGCTGACTAGCAGACAAGCTCAGCAGATTTATTCTGCTGCCTCACGAGTGGTTCCTTAGTCTAACAGTGGTTGAAAACATATTAGGTCAATAGGTCCAACCTTGATGTGACTTGTTCTCATCCCTTTCCTACAGAAAGTGCAGCAGGTACTTTGCCCTGATCTCCACAGAGAGGCAGTCAACACAGGGTGCTTTAGTCTGTCAGTGCCCCCCCCCCCCCGGCTTTTCTGTACCTTTCCACCTTCCTTTATTCCCAGGTTCCTAACGAAATAATTGACTTGCGTATTAGAGAGAATTCTCTTTGCCCCACTATGACCGAGCAAGTCTGGTTTCCTCTGCTCGGGCCTTATTTGAAGATGACTTCATGTTGCTAAATCCAAAACTGGATCTCCTATCTAACCTGTCCAGTCAGCCTTACTTACACCTTCAGAACATTAGACTCCTCACTTACACCTTCAGAACATCAGACTAACTGCACAGTATCTCCAATTCCTGTAACAGCCAAAGAACGTTCCTTATCCAAAATGGTAGTACATATCTTTTTTGCATCTCAAAAACAAACTACCTGCAAAATTTACAAAATTTAGTTTAAGCATTTTTCTGTTTGGGCCATGGGTTTTGGTGTGTAGCACTGTTCTGATTTTCATTTCAGAAGTTTTGCAATTTCTTTCTTCATTTTACAAGACTGGATCAGGTTACTGCACTATTAAATTGCAGCTGGCTTCTGTTTCAAACTTTAATTCTGGGTACCACAAACATTCCCTGGCTGCGCACAGACTTTGCAAGGCTTTCCCTCATAAATTCATAGACTGTTACTAGGTTAATAACCTGGGGGGCTTTCAAAGCCTAGCCAAGTTTTCCTAAGAGAAAAATGATGTCCTGAATCTAAGTAGGACATTGTGGGACAAGCATTTATAAGCTACCTCTGTCCATAAGGGACATGGATGCCAGGCCCTGTGTAAATTTCCTATTCCTCATCCACTATGACTAGGTTGAACTTAAAGTGGGTAATAGACAAATTCAGTTTCACATGGATGGGCAGTCTCCAGGACAACTGTCTGTCTGTCTGTCTAGCATGTTCTGTTTAAGTCACAGACAAAAATTCACTTCCTAGACCCTGCATTTTTGGTATTCTTTGACTTATGAATATGTAGGAGAGTCATAAATGTGGGGTTTGCAGATGCCTTGTAAGCCAGGCAAAGATCACTCCTCAGCAATCTACAGGAGACTGAGTAGAGGGAAAGGGCTTTAAGACACTCTGTATAAGGTTGGTTTGTTACACCTTGTATCCTTTTTGTAAGGAACCTCTGGAGTTGCTCTAGTTGCTGCATATGCGTGGTCAGGTACATACCAATTGGAGCATTGAGCATTGTACTCTATGATTGGTCTGATAAGGGCAGAGTGCAGTGGGATAATGACTTCTTTGGACCAAGATGCCATGCCCTTACTTATAAGTTGTGCAACATATAAGGATTTCCTCACCACTGTGGTCACATGGTGGTCAAAGGTAAGGCTACTGCCTATGTGCGTATCCACATCCCTGACCATTGGGTCATCTCTTAGGGGTGTATTATCAACATGGTAATTAGCTGGGCTGGTTGACCTCCCAAAGGGTACATTTATGCATTTCTTAGCATTGAGTTTAAGACCATGGCTTTGGCACCATTTGCTAGTCAGAGATGGACCTTCTTGAAGAAATCTAGCGTCTGCAGGGGAGTTGATGATAACCTGCAGCTCGCAGTCATCTGAAAACTCAGCTGTAAATCTTCAGCATTTGCTTCCATTTCAGAGAAATAGATGCTAAAAAGGAGCAGGTCCAGTACTGAGCCCTGGGAGACTCCACTACTGACCGTCTTCCTGGCAGAGGTGGCCTCACATATTTTAACCACCTGGGTCCTATCATTGAGCCAGTTGGCTATCCAGTGGGTCATAAATGGGTTTATACTTAAATTAGTGAGCTTATCTATAATGTGTGACTGGTGTATTTTATCAAAAGCTTTGGCTAGGTCGGGGTAAGCTGTTTGCACAGTCTTACCTTCAGCCAGTGCATTGGTGACCCCCTCAAAAAAACTCCACCAAGTTTAATAGGCATTATCTTCCTTCAACAAAGCTGAACTGTGATGGGTCCAGCATTTGTGGGTCACCTATGTCTTTATCTTGTCCATGATGTTTCTTTCCATGGCCTTACATATGAGGCTAGTAAGACTTATGGGCCTGTAATTATGTGGCTGAATTCTGGGCTGTATTGTAGTTTCTGTGTTGCCCAGATCTTACTAGGATAGAAGGAAGCTTCTCTGTTCATCAGTGAGAGTGGTGAGCTTTAAGCAGCCTATCTGTCACTGGAGGAGTGGTTTCAGCTCAGAATCTGTAGTTTTATTGGCCAATTTGGGCTATTTCTATCCCTTTCATCTTTCTGTTTAAAAATCCGTGTTTGTGCAGTTTTGTGCATCGTGTAGCGCCTTTTAACTAGAGTTAAACTATTCCCAGTGCCAGAAAGTCTGCTATTCAAAATTTCCCTTAGAACTAGCCAGTTTTCTAGTTTTTGCACTCAAACCTGTTTCCTTGTGCTCAGCACTTGTTCAAAATTCGTTGCAAGCACTAAATAAAGTGCAAATTACTGCAGCAGTAAACTTTACTTACTTGTTAGGAGGATAACTGTTTTTAGTACTTAAATTAATAAGCACCTATCCAGGCATGTCTAAGGGTCAGCTCCCTATGTTTTCCCCTGTCCACCTGATGGATCTGGGTGTCTTGGGGCAATGTAGCAATTGCCTCATGTACACTGGCAACCCTCTGCTCCTACCACCCAACACTACAACCTGTCAGAGATGCACTTGTATAGCCAAACTGGAAACCAAGCTCTCTCCAGCCAAGACTGAACTCGACAGTCAAGAGGAGAAGGTAAACAACTTCACCACACCACACTCAACACATAGTCCATTGAAACCTACACCACCTTAACCCACACATAGTAACACAAAACACACACCTACATTCGTCGACGCTCTCAGTAAAAATCTGTCCAAACAACAGAGACCTCCAAAGCTGGAACACAAGCAACTCCCCCCCCCCCCAACACTACCCAAATGACACATAGCCAACATAATCAGTGTGCCACTCAACCTCAGCCCATAATGCAAAACAACATACCCAAGACGCTAGTCATAGGCGACTCTATAGTCAGGCACACTGATGTCCCACTCACCAGGCTAAACAAGGAGGAAGTTACTGTCAGCTGCCTGTCAGGTGCCAGGATCCGCCACATAAAGCACACAGTTGGGTCACTCCACAACAAGTACAAATATGACTGTCGTCCATTTTGGTGTGAATGACCTGAGATATACCTCTTTGGACTACATGAAAAGAGACATGGAGGAGCTCTCGGATCATGTAGCCATGCAGGTATGACCTTAGCCCTGAAGTATCATCCTGCCATCGCCTGGAATGATACCACAGTACAGGGACAAAATGATTGACTTCAACAATTGGCTAAGCTTCTGGTGTCATTCTACGTGGATCCAGTATCTGTCTGCCTGGGATGACATAATCGACAGACCATGGAGATGGCCTGCACGTGTTGCCCCTGGATTCTGGATACTGGCTTAGGCTCTTGCCACCCCTATAGTGCCTTTTTTAGGCAGGGTTCAAATGACAAACTCACCACCATAGCAGGTACAAACAAGCAAAATCTGAGGGTAATGCTACTCAATGCTAGAAGTCTAAACCTCAAAATGCACTCAGTCGAGGCACTCCTTAAAATGGAGAACATCGACATCTGTGCAGTGACAGAGACCTGGTTCAAGGCTCCAGAGAGGGAGAAGGCTTTTACCAGAGAAGCCTATTGGAGAAATTTTCACAGCATTTTGTTGACCTTTGTTGTTGTAGCCCCTTGAGGGTATATGCTGCTTATATCTGATTGACATTGAACAAATCCAATTGACACATATCAAGCGATCTGATTACCATGCCTCATAGACCCGAGTTTTGTTCCACCAGCATCTGCCTGCCATAGTGATGAATCTATCCCTCATCACTGTTAATAATAACTATTGGGGTTTATGATCTCCTCCTTGTGGCTCTGAGGGATCTAGATTTTTGAGGTGAAGCATGTTCTATGTTTTCTGGGTGCACTTTTGGCCTTGCCATGTATGATTCAGGAAGGTCACTTTGAGTTCTATAGGTTCATACAGCTGAATCCCTGGGCAGGTTCAAACAAAGGCAGTCGAGAGTTTTTTTATCCTTTTTTCCTTTAGTTGAGAGATTTCATGCCCAACTTTCCTTTACACTTTTGAGGAGCAAGTACATCGAGGTAATCCCTTCAAGTAAGGGTCGTGAGCATTGAGAGGTCATGACCTCTGAAATACTCCAGCTGAATCCTGATGAGATCAGAGTATGAATGGTGGGAATGTAGATATAGGGTAGATTTTATCTTCCCAATCTGAGTGTGAAAAATGTAATTAAGTCTTCTGTGTCGAGGTTAGCCTGGGTCACTTGGACTTGATCCTATTTGCATGCTAGAGGTGAAGCATGTCTATGGCTCTGTGGCTCTGCTTTGCCCTTGTATGTCGGCATAGGTCACCTCTTGGCATTTTAAGCAGACTGAAGCATCTGGAGTTCTTTTTTGCTTCTTAGCTGCAGATTTTATGTTTTTTTATCCTTGTGGAGGATGTTTGTGTGACCCTCTGACTGCAATGTCATCTGTGTTTAAACTGTTTCAGTATTAACCTCAATGTGAGGTTGCCAGAGTGATGAGTCTGTGGGACTATGTTGTCCTTGATGCAGATGTGAACCTTCATGTGAAGGAACTCTGGACAGGTCTTTGCGCCTGAGCATAGCAGCTGCTCTGACCCTGTGGGTTCTGTCACTCAGCCAGTTTGCAACCCATCTTGCTTGTTCTGTGTTTGTGTGATCGCTTGTGTTATTTTAAGCTGAGGGGTTTTTCTCAAGGCCTCCTCTAGGGCCTGTGAGGCTGTTTTAAATTTAGGCCATGGCTCTGGCAATGGTTTGCCTTTGTAGACTGCCTTGAAGGATGAAGTTTAAAGAGCAAGTCAACCAATCTGAAAGCCCCAATGCAAGTCATCTAAAAACTTTGTCAGCATGGACCCTCCTGATTTTGGATCCTATTCAGAATCCGGAGATCCCGGTATGAGGCCAGATGGTGGGGCCTGTGAAACTGTCAGGCTTAAGGGCTCCAGTGGCTGAGGCACTTGTGCATTGATGTGACGACAGTGGCCTAACGCACTCAGCTGAGTTGCTACCCATCTTGTGTTTACGTAAAAGAACAGTGATTTTACAATGTTAGGTCCTCGTGGATTGTGTGTTGGTTTAGCTGGGTCGAGACAGGGGACATGGACTGGATGCATTGTTTTTTGCCCTTGGAGGTGGTTGTAGAGATAAGTCACCCAAGTTTTGGGGGCTACAATCATTTGGTATAGATACAGGGTATGTTTGCCTCTTCTTTGGGGAAGTTTTATTCATGTCATTGTCAACTAATTCTGTGTAATGTCTATAGTTTCCTCCTAATCAAGACATCATTAAAAAAATATCTCTGAGGTGGTCAGGTTTCCTCTTGAGCTATCTTTCTCTCAAAATTAGCTTTGGATACTGATTGTCTTTTGAGTCTTTTTATATCTTTTTCTCTAATTTCTGTGTTTTTAATTTTGTTTTATATTGCTTTTTAATGTATAGTCATTTCCCTTTGTTGCTTCTTTTTTGTTTGCTGTCTCTTGTTTGTAGTATGCTTTTATTGTTTGGGGGCTGTTTGTTTTTGGTTCTTGCCTGATCCTTGCTCTGCTTTGGAGTTTGCACTGAGTGTCTTTGTTGGGTTTGCCTGAATGGGTGCTGGCAGGAGGCAGGTGTACATCAAAGGCAACTAATAATCAGCGGCTTAGGACATTTTTACCGGCAAGGGGCAGACAAAGAATACTAGAAGTGTGAAGTCTTTTTTCGAGGGCTATAAAGTTGAAGTTTTTTTTCTTTTTTTATGAGGTTTCAGGTGGGGGACTTGAGACCTCAGCCCGAGATTAGTTTGTGATCTGGGTATACTAGTGATTCTGATCTTTCGTTTTGAACATTGGTTTGTTTATGGCTGGGGTGTGAGAGTAAGGATATTTGCCTTTATGTGTTCCATGGTTTTTGGTGTTGATTGGTGTTTCCATTTTATATGCAGGTGGATGTTTTGGGCTACAGTGTTTGGGCTTAGGGTTTGTGTTGAGTCTATATTAGGAGTGTTGAAGGAGACCACTAGTCAGGTGTTCCATGAAGAGGGCCCCCTGTTTTGAGGAAGTGGTGTTTTTATTTGTGCCTGGCACAGCGAGGACCCCCAGCTGGCCTACAAACAGATGTGATGATGGTTAATTACACTAGATTGTTTGGTGTCCTTTATGATGGTCCGGTGTTAGTGATGATGAGATCAAGTATGTATTCCTCTCTTGTTGGATTTGATGACTATTTGTTGCATGGCGCATGAGCTTACACCCCGGAACTTTGGGCTACAGAACCTGGGCTTGAACACCTGTTCTGAGTCAGCACTGAAGAGATTTGATGGTATTCATGAGAGTGTTCGAGACACCTATGGTGGCAGCTGAGAGAGGTTGATGTGAGGTGCATCTTCCTTTTCTTTCCTTTGTAGTTAGGTGTGTTGTTGCAGGTTGGCCCTTTGCTAATTGCCTTGCCTAAAAAGCCAGGGGTGTATAAAAAGGCAATCAGGAGGGGTGGAAAGGGGGGGCCTGTGGTGCCCCTCCCTCCCTTGGTATTGTGGCTTGTTTTCCCAGCAACCTGGCTTATAGACAACAGACATCCCATGCAGGACCAGAGTGACATTAGATTAAAAGTCAACTGTTGTGCTCTTATTGCTTGTCCTTCTCTTGGTGAGTAGGATACTGCTCAAGGTCTTGGTGAAGGTAGGGATATGCTCGAGGTCTCTTGGGCTACAAGCAGTCGCATGTCCAGAGAGTCCTTTCATGTAGTCCACTCAGGCACGCCAAGCAATACGTGTGTCAGTACTACAACCTGTGAGTAGAGACGAGTGTGCTGCGTTATGTGGTTGAGTGGAGCAGAAGCTGGCGGCTTACGGCGACCTATTGCCGCCTCGGTCTTTACTGTGTCTCCTTACTCAGTCTGGTGAGAGGGATGTCCAGTGTGGTGATGTGTCTGTCATTGTGTTTGGCCTTAAGTGCTGTGACTGTTTGACACTCTGACTGTATCTGTCTATATGTGACACTGTGTGTGTGTCCTGTGGTGGTAGTTGTTTGGGTGTCTGCTTTGGTGGTCTCTTGTTTTTGTAGATTTTTTTGATCAGCCTCTTGTATGTCTTTGTGTGTTTATGTGTGTGATTTGAGGTTGTGATGGTGCTATGTGAGACTGGGTCTATAGTTGTGTGTGGTTACCTTCTCCTCCTGTCTGGTCTTGCTAGTCCTATGTTTGCTAGTCCTATGTTGAGAGAGCTCAGCCTCAGCGTATAGCCATGCCGTTGTGTTTTTTGTAGGAGGAGAGTGGGTTGTGTGGATGAGGCAGGGTTAACATTGTAACATTGCCTCAATGTTTTCCCATTCTGAGTGAGAGTAGAGAGGGGGAGACATTAGCAACTGATCCTGACATGCTAGAAAAAAAACAAAAAAAAAAAAAGGTTCGGGGGTGGGTGAAATGGGGTTTGGGGGTTTTTGGTTTTTATCTCTATATCAATAACAAGAGTGCAGGTGAAGTCAATACTGTAGGAACAAGTGCTAGGCTTTACAGATAGAGAATAGTCTACTTGGAGTCAAGTAGAGCACCGCTGCATTACCAAGCTATAATTCGTACCACACCTATCAGCCAGCTAACCTGGACTGAAACACTAAAGGAGGCGGCGTGTCCATATTCATTAAGGATATCTACACCTCCAGGCTAGTTGCTCAACGTAATGCATCTGAGATTATCCAAGTGCAACTAACACTGGGCAAGACTGCACTCTAGGTTGTAGCTTGTTACAGATTCCCAGCCATGCCCCAGGAAGCCCACTCCATGTTTCTTAATATACTGGATAATATTAAGGTACAGCCCAATACCCTAATAATAGGCGATTTCAACTACCCCACCATCAACTGGGAAAACTACTCATGTACTCATTTGCTCAATGCTTTCTGGAATTCATAAATTCCACTGCCCTGGATCAGCTTGTCCATACCCCCACCGGGGGAAGAAATATCCTGGACCTGATCATTACCAATATGGTTAACCGATGTTCCACGCCAGACGTCAACTCCTTGCTGGTCAGATCTGACCACAAACTAATCACCCTAGACATCAATATCCCGCCCCCTCCCCCCATTAAGGAAACCACCGTACAAAACTTCTCCAAAGCCACCTTCATGCTTCTTAAGACAGAAGTGGCAAACTTCACGACACCCATGAAGATGGAAAATAGAGGTATGACTGCTGAATCCTATACAAATGCACTGTATAAGCACATACGCGAGTACATGGATTGTGCCATCCCCAACAGCACCAAGACGCTCTCCTCCAAAAAAAAAAAAAGGAAGCCAATCTGGTGGTCCCCTGCCATAAACAAACTCTACAACAGAAGGAAGAAGCTGTTGCAAAAAAGAGTAAAATCCCCTGATTGCAGGAACTCCCTGGTCAGCCTCAGTAAGAAGCTGAGATCCCTCATAAAATCCTCTAAAGCTAGTTATGAAAATAAAATCGCCAGTGATTCTAAAGAAAACCACACAGCATTCTACAGCTATGTCAAGAATCTCAATGGCTACACTCAGATTGGCTCTGAGCTATAGTACAATGGCACTAGATATACAGAACCAGCTGATATTGCCAACATCCTGGCAGATAGTTTCAGTGCAAACTTTACCCCCCAAAGGGCCCATCTCTGTACTGGAAGAATGCAAAGCCCTTGTAATCACGGATGCACAAGTAAATACTGCACTCTCCAAAGCCAAGAACACAGCATCCATGGAATCAGACAACATCCCAGACTGCATTTTGCACGAACTACAGAATGAACTGGCACCCCACCTAAGCACCATGTTCAATCATAGCCTTACTTCAGGCTTGGTCCCTACTGAATGGCGCACAATGACGGTTATCCCACTCCACAAAGGGGGTGCCACCATGAACCCCAGAAACTACCGCTCCATTAGCCTGGCAAGCCTGGTCTGCATTTCCATGGGACATATAATTTTGGAGCTTATAAACAAAGACATAGGTGACCTCCAAACTCTGGACCCCACTCAGTTTGGGTTTGTAAAAGGTAGATCATGTCTCTTAAACCTGATTGACTTCTTTGAAGCAGTCACCAGAGCCGTGGAGGAGGGTAAGGTGGTGCACACAGCCTATCTTGACCTCGCCAAGGCTTTCGACACCATCCTCCACTTTGGAATTATAGATAAACTCACTAGACTGGGCATAAATCCCTATGTCACAAGATGGGTGGCCAACTGGCTCACTGACAGAACCTACACAGTGTGAACGTAGATGACTCCAAATCTGACTTCAGACCAGTGACAAGTGAAGTACCACACGGTTCAGTCCTGGGTCCTCTCCTGTTTGGCATCTACTTCTCAGAAGTCCAGGCTAATATAGTAGGTCTTTGGATAACAAAGTTCGCAGACAACTGCAAGCTAAGAGCCATAATAAAATTGCGTAATGATGTGGACATTCTACAAAGGGGCTTCACTGAGACTGATGCTTGGTGTCAAAGTCATGGCCTCAAGCTCAATGCCAAGAAGTGCATTGTCATCCCCTTTGGGAAAAACACTGTACCCATGAACTATCACATAGGTGGTAGCCTACTAAACACCAAAAGTGTGATAAGAGACCTTGGGACACAGGTGGACAGTAGTCTCGCCTTTGATAATCACATTGCCACAGTCATCAGGAAATCCTTTTACATGGCACACCTTTTCACAAAGGGGTTCTCCTCCAGAAAAAAAGAGGTCATTGTTCCTCTCTACTCATCCCTCATCAGATCCATCATAGAGTACAACGCCCAGTTTGGCATGTACCTCACAAGACATCTACAACAACTAGAAAGGCCACAGGAATACCTCACTAAGAGGATTACTGGCCGCAAACAATGCCCTATGCAGACCATCTCAAAAAACTCCAGCTCTACTCTGTTGCATATCGCCTGCTCAGAGGCGACCTCTGCCTAACATACAAAGCTATGTCAAACCCAGATCTGTTGAACATGCTACACTTAAGCCCCAATCTCTCCGAGCCACATGCTGCAGGGACCTAAACCTTGTCACCACAATAAACAGAACATGCTGGAGAGATAGATTCCTGTCCCAGAGACTTCCCATGCTCTGGAACAGACTACCCATTCATGTCAAGCTCCTCATTAGCCCTCTTTAAGAAAAATATTGACAATTCAGTGGGAAGTAGGAAATTCACCCCGGGGATCACTTCTGTGGCTCTGCTTGACGGGCGCTGGAAAATAATTTTCTTGGTAGCAGAAGCCAGGGAACTTTTTTGACTAGGCTTATATAGGCCCCAGGGCCAATAGCTTAATACCTACCTTTGAACCTATTACCCAGATCGGTGTTTGGACATGCTTTGTGCAGGGGAATGACTGTAGCCATCTTAGAGGCTTTTGTTTTTCTTTTATTTTTCCTCCAATAAAAGATCCTACTCCTCTGTGAGACCTTAATTTGGTATTGCTCTAACAAAACCTCCCTTTGAACCAGCATCTACTGCAGACTCTTATTAGGGAAAACCATCTTCTTGGTTGCTGTTACCTCAGTCAGATGGATTTCAGAACTTTATGGCTTCTCTTCCATTTTGCCCTATTTGGCATTTCACAAAGATAGGGCCACTAAGATCCAGTCCTTTCTTTATTCTAAAAGTAGTGTTGGAGATTAACCTCATTCAGCTAGTACATTTCCCAGTTTCCTTCCCTAACCATTCCAATTAAGAAGAGTGTTTGCTGTGCACGCTTTGTCTTCTCAGGCAACTCAGATTTTATCATCATAGAACAATGCTATTCAGGAAGGATACTCAGTTGAACGTATCATTTGCTGGACAGAATGGACAACATGTGTTATCTAGGTGGCTTTCTGATTGCTTTACATTTGTTTACTCTTGTAATAGGAAGACATTACCTGCTAAACCAAAAGCAAAGTCGGCAAGATCTATGGCGACATCTGCTGCCTTTTTCAGGATTTTTTTTTTCAGTGGGGGAAATTTGTGCTACAGCAACATGTTCTAAGTTGCATACCTTTCCAAACATTACAATTTGGATATCATTTCTAGATCTAGAGGTTAACTCGGAGCTTTGGTTCTGAAAGGTATCCGGTCATGAATTCCACCCAAGGAAATAGGTAACCGAGGATTCTGTCCCAATTGTCAGATCAAGTAGACTGATGAAATAGACTATGGTAGTCGTGTCCATACCATAATGCTGGATCTTTTTCATCTTAGTCCATCTTATACTGTCATATTCATTCCCTGTTCCACCTTCCAAATTATCATCTCTTCCAAGAAAGGGCCGACTTATTTGGTCAGCTCTTCTGCTGTTACTTCTTGAACTCTTCACTTTGTAACATGAGCCCTTCTTGTGAAGTTATTGATAGCACAGGGGAATTGTGGGAGGTTAAAGCTTAAGTAACTGAAGGCTAGGAGCACTAGCAGATGGCTGGATTGGATCCATCAAGTGTTTTGGTACCCAATAATCATATTGGAAGGATTAAACATTATGGTTAGTATATTTCTTTATGTGCAACATATAGTGGAGTGAAAAATAATTAGTTTTTTTTTTAATTAAATTAAAGACGTGGTTCCTCCTATTCCTTTGAGGGTAGGGGCCCAGTCTAAATGTGTTTTATAAGTAGTTATAACCAGTGGCACTGTATGAAAATTTTATAAAAGTTTAACCATTTCAGAGATAGAGATGTTTATGTCTAAACAGGAGAATGCTAAAAGTTATTTAGGGACAGTATTCTGGAAAATGGTCAGTTGTAAATGGTTAATGTAGAAAGAAAGAGTTGTTGAGAGCAGACATAGTAATTGTAGTGGATTTATCTATACTTTTTCTTATCTTACACTCTGCTGCACAGCATAAGTATGAAATGCCTTGTAAGTGTAGGGGTGTTGCAAGATTTACACCCTTACTTCAGGTGGCTAAAATCTGAATGCAAATAAAAGTTACTGGATTGATAGTGTGATTTGAAAAACTTACCAGCTTTGGCACTGACGTTGTACCATAATTGCAGTTATAATTGGGAAGAACTACATTTTAGCCTTGATCACGATTAAGAATTTAGAACACTATTTGGATATGAAAAGTTAAGTTCAGTTGAGCTTACTAGTGTTTAATATGTTCACTATAAAAATAGTAGTCTTTACATAGCATTATAAAATGTTAGTAACAACTGTAGGATTTTCATTTGGATAGGGGAAAGGTGCCTTTTCTTATAACACTATGAGGACTTTTGCATGGCACCATGACAGTGTTCTCAAAGTATTTAGCCCAGTGCAAGTCACAGCTTTTTGAGGTACGTGGTGCAGATACTGCACTACTGAATATATCTTCGTGACATTGAGTAGCATTGTTTCTCATTCCTTTTTCAGTATCAGTCATTTCTGTTCAGTGTTAACTGTTATGTGAATTTCACAGGGATCCAGAAGAGGCTGTATGAAGCATCATTTTAATTATTTGCATGTCTTTTTGTGTCAGCCTTCATTGAGCTGTGGACTTGGAACACTGTTGATGTTAAGGGTATCTCTAAAGGAGAAAAAAAGTTGGTTAATAGTTATAGTGAGTGTAGGTATGAGATTTGTTGAACTATTTCAGACACAGATGACATAAAAATATTTTAATTCGTTATTGCTTTAATTTTCTAGGTGTTTGGAAATTCCCCTCCAGGCACTATGACAGAGAAGTTCCCAGATCTGCTGCAGTTCACAACTCAAGTGTCACGACTCATGGTAACTGAAATCCGGAGGAGAGCATCAAATAAATCTACAGGTATGGACCTTGATGTACTAAATGTAGGTGAGGTTATCCTAGGTCAGCTAAATAGGGATAGTATTCGAATCTGATCATTTCAGACATCCTTTAGTATGCGTTACTGATGCTTCCCAACAGGCAGCAAATGCAACCAATGAAATTGTAGCCAAATTTTTTCCTTGTATCTTTGTCGTAAAACATATGAGATCTATTTTAAGCAGAATACTAGATAGTGAAGCCTGTTTTCTCACAAACAAAAAGCTAAGCAACAAACAGTAGAAGTACTGAACATCATAGACGTCATAGGTTCATAGGACGATACTAGGCTATTGGCCCGGAGGCCCTTATAAGCCTAGCCAAGAATTTCATCCATGTTCCCACAAAGTCAGCATCTGTTTTCCCTGTCCAGCAGGAACACCGGTGGGATCCCAGGGGTATATTTTCTGTTTCCCATCCAGTCGTCCAGGTTGCTCTTAAAGAGGGCTAGTGAGGTACTCTGCTTGACATGGAGAGGAATATTCTATTCCACAAATGGAGTTGTTGGGACACAAACTATCCTGCCAGCAAGTTCCATTAATGTCACAGACCAGGTTGAGACCTTGCATGCGGGTTGCATGAGTGGAGTTTGATTTGCGGATATGCAACAACTCCATCGAGGCTGAGTCTGAGATGGCCTTGTATGCCAGACACAGGTCACCTCTGAGCAGTCTGTATGAGACTGAGTAGAGACACAGAGCTTTTAGCCTATCTGTATAGGATAGGTGTTTGAGACTCTGGATTTTCCTGGTCAGGAATTTCCGTGGTCTCTCCAACTGCTACATGTGCTTGGCAAGGTACAGTGCCGAAGGGGGCATCGTACCCGATAATGGGTCTGATAAGGGATGTTATGACCTCCTTGTTCGTGGATGAAATACCCTTACTTATGAGGTGGGCCATGTAGAAAGCCTTCCGTGCAACAGAGGCATCATTTGTGGTAAATAAGACAAAATGTGATTGTAGTGTTTTATATACTTACATAACCATATTTGATTATTGCTGTCAGACCGCAAAACAGTTGAATAATTTAAGCAGTTGCGAAGTCATGTTAAAAAAAAACAAAAACAAAACTTAAATCTCCAGTGTGAGTTCTCTGTGAAGATTGCCTAGCTTTATTTGATTTGTTACTTTTTGTATAATACTGTGTTTTACAGCTTTCTTCAGGCAGGACTCCCACATAAGTATTTTAACAGGCTTCTTATTACATGCACCAATCGCTTGGGCTGCTTGTGCTTTTTTTTTAAATACTGTCAGAGGTGTCTGTGTTTGGTAGTGCCTGCCTTTTGTTTCTTCCCTTACAATCATACCTTTCATCTGTCTTTCATTTTGCAGAATGTCCTCAATTTTGCCTCACATTTTGCTCTGTCCCTCATAAAATTTTTGATTTTCTAGTAAGTCACTGAAGATTCCATTCAGTTAGTAATGTCAGACATTAGAGTTTCATGCTTTTTATTGATGTTAATTACATCACTGTTGCAGTAGCCTAAGCTATATAGGGCATATTCTGCCAAGGACTAGACGTCTGGTCTGTATCAAAGGTCTGGACACCTTCCACTTGTCTGTACATCTAGGGAAGCATGAAGGTAGATGTGTGAGTGCCAAAATTCAGAACTTTCTTGCCTTTGAAGCTACCAAACTTTGACTTCTCAGTGTTTTCAGTGATTTGTCAGTTAGCTAGTTTTGAAAAATTGGTCAGATAAGTATCCCATTATGGGCTTTCCTTCAATATTTCTTTGAAAAGCACTATTGTTTTTTTTGCTTATGTAAATGAGGGAAAGGGGAATTGTTTGTGTAGATGCCCTTTCCAGTATAGAGGTTCTCACACAGTTTGTATTTTCTGTTTAGGAGAGGACCACAATGTCTGGTTGAGCTCTTTTTGTTTATTGTTTAAACCTGAGGCAATAAGGAGCCAACTTAATTCCCTCAAAGTATTCATATAAAACTAGCAGCTGAAAGCCCGTACTCAGCCTTTTATGGAGTCTAGTGCCAGTACGTCAGACATCCCTCTTCTGGTTGTTAAGAAGAGAAGATTTCTTAGAGATATTTCAGTAGTGTCTTCGTCATCATCCTGTCTTTATCAGCCCTTGATAGATGACTCCTCTCTGGCCATATAGGAGCCCTTGGACTGTTCATCGGCTACTTCCAGTCCCTGAGGTATTGCTCCTTGGGAAGCCACCAAGGGTCAGGAGTCTAGCATGTCCTCCATGGTCAGACATTTGCTTGCTGTAGAGAAAGGAGAACCTCACTTAGTTGGATTGGAAGGAGATGGCGTCCCACAGATTTCAAGTTAGGCAAGAGGTACTTGCCAACTATGGGGAATGCCGGGATGTCTGAGTTTATTTGGAGATGTTCATCGTGCATACAGCTGCAGTCATAACAGATGGGTTCTCCTGCCGTCAGGCGGGTCCTCGGTCGGCCGAATTCCAAAGTCTAGGTCCGGCGTCGGTTGTCGTCACTTCTTTCCTGACGTCAGTGCGACAGGGGTATAAAAGAACCAGCCGACACCATTTTTTCAGTCTTTCTTGCCGCGCGGTGCCCGAAGCAGAAGCAGTTCGCAAGTGCCGGTCGGCCAGCTCCTGAAGTTACGAAAATTTTGCAACCGAAGTCTTCTTGAAAGCTAAGTACCCCGTTGGGGAAACTTTTCTTTCCTCAGAACGATGTCAGACAAAGTTAATAATTGTATTTCATGTGGGAAGCAAATACCGCATAAGGATTTTCATTCCCTCTGTATTCCTTGCTTAGGCCCAGACCACGACGTCTCGGTCTGTCGTTTTTGTGCTACACTCAATAAACGCACCATTAAGCGTCGGGCGGAGTTCGCCCAGCATTATTTTGGCAAAAAATTTAACTATATTATGTCATCGGATACTCCGACTCCAGTTTTATCTAAAAAACGCAAAGATAAGGACCGACACATGTGGTCCGCGGCCTCTACCGACACCACGCCAAAGCTGACTACAGGTGGTCCGGTTCTCAGCGAGGCGCCTATGCAGCCCCTGACTACCGACGACACTTCATTGGCGGTGTCTTCTGTGCCCGAGGTCGCAGGCTCCTCGGCCCACACCCCGACTACAGATACCGAAGCCACTCTTGGTGGTGAATCTCAAAATGTAGACAGGTCTGCCTCCTCTCAAGGTGTCTTCAGACCTTCCTCTTCTTTTTCCATCAAGGCTTTCACTAAGTCTAAAGCAGCCATGCATTCTAAGAGACAAGCTACACAGGGCCCATCTCCAGGCCCCATGCCTAAACAAATGCTTAAAATGGCTGAGGATTTAATTACTGTTATCAGGGTTCTCAACCCCCAGACAAGCCCAGAGTGGAGGAAGAATCCTCCTCTGACCAGGCCTCCATTATATCAGAGCACTCTGATGAACAGGAACATTCTTACTCCCCTTTTGAAGATTCTGATGCAGAGGAGTCCATTCCCTCTGTCCCCCAGAGGATTACTCATTTGGGGAAACCTTGCATACCTTAAGGGAACACTTCCACTGGGAAGGCCAAGAGTACTCAGATTCCAAGAAAAGGCTTAGGGATTTTCTCTTGCTACCTCAGCACAGGCCTCTGGCTATACCTCCTGTCTTAGACATACTAGATGATGTATACTCGGAGGCCTGCCTTAACCCGGATTCTTTACCTCCAGCCCCAGTCAAGCCTGACAGGTACTACCGGGTTCCTGACTCACATCAATTTTTATACAAAAGCCATGCGGCTGACCCAGAAACTATCTCACAGGGCCCCAAGGGAATTAAGGCCTCCACTGCTGAAAATCCATTACCTTCCGAGAGAGATTCCAGATCCTTAGAAAGGTGGGGAAAAAGGTATATACCTCGGCCACATTAACCATGAGGGCATTAAACTGCCAGTTCCATATGCTAAAGTACCAACAGTTTCTGTTAGCACAATTGAGAAGTAAAATGTCACAACCTGAACAACCAGACTTGAAGGAGTTGCAGGATTTGATGCATAGTGCAGAACAAGTGGGTAAACATACCTTGCAATGTGGTTTTGATGCTCTAGAGGCCTCATGTAGAGCTGCTGTTACAGGATCAGTGATACGTAGACATGCCTGGCTCAAGGAACAAACCTTACCAGATCATGTCAGAGCTAAATTACTAGATGCCCCTCTTCATAAGGATGTATTATTTGGTGTTAATGCTGAGGAGGTATTAAAGAAAATGGAGGAAAAGGCTAAATCAATGCAAACAGTGAAAGATTTTCTACAGGTACAACCTCCACATTTCAGTAGAAATTGGCCTTCCAAAAATTGGTCCTTTCCAGCCACGGACAGACCCCAAAGAGGTAGATACAGGCGCCCGAGGGGCAGAGGGCAATCTCAAGGATTGTTTAGAGGCAGACAATGGCAAGCTCCTACACAAAGAGGTGGTGAGGATAGTTCACAGCCATTCAGAAAGCAAGCCCAATGACTTTCCCCTTTGCATGCCAAGCAAGGCTCAAATGGCAGCACCCTTAGGCGGAAAACTGGCATTATTTTCAAAAGAATTGGCATATTGTCACAAAAGACAAATGGATCCTGGACATTATAAACAGAGGCTACAGATTCCATTTTCACACCCTTCCAAAAATGAGAGGCATGCCAAACCTGCCACACAATCAAAGGGCAGAGGCACAAAGACAAATTTCAGATCTCATGGACATGAAAGCTATTCAAGAGGTACCTGCTCACGAACAAGGTCAATGTTTTTATTCCAGACTATTCCTGGTACCAAGGAAGGGAAAAGATTGGAGACCTATTTTGGACCTATCCATCCTAAACACATTTTACTGCACCAAATTTCAAGATGCTCACTTTACAGCAGCTTCTTCCCATGCTGGGCAAGGAGTCTTGGCTGGTAACATTGGACCTCAAGGAGGCATACCTGCATGTCCCAATCAGACAAAATTGCAGAAGATACCTCAGATTTCTTGCAGGTTCAATCCATTATCAATTCTCTGCATTGCCCTTTGGCTTATCTACTGCGCCCAGAGTATTCACGAAATGCCTGGCATCAGTAATTGCCTACTGCAGACTTCAAGGGATACAAATATACCCCTATTTGGACGACTGCCTGATCCAAGCGGACAGCAAGCACATACTTATGAAACATCTGGCTTATGTAATAATGTTGTTGAATTCTCTGGGATACACAGTCAACAAAAAGAAATCAAGGCTAATACCCTCTCGGAAAATAATTTTCCTGGGTGCCAACTTGGACACAAACATCCAGGTGGCCTACCTCACACCAGAGAAGCAGGGGCAACTAACTCAATACTTCCGAACACTAGCAAATTTCACCAGGCTGACTGCAAGGAAAATCCTGCAGGCTCTGGGATTCATGGCATCTTGCATCCTACTAATCCCATGTGCAAAGCTGCATATGAGGAAACTTCAATGGTACCTGAAATACCTATGGTCTCAACACAGCCACAGTTTGGAAACAATAATACCACTAATTCCATGTCTTCAAAAGGAATTTCTGTGGTGGGCTCAAGCATGCCAAACAAACACAGGTCTCCCATTCAGCAAGCCTCAAGCAAATCAAGTCATCACAACAGACGCCTCGGACTACGCCTGGGGGGCGCACATGACAGATCAGTGCATTCAGGGCAAATGGTCCCGAAAAGAAAAGCACCTTCACATCAACCAAAAGGAAATGCTAGCAGTAATAAATGCTATTATAGCTTTCAAAGACCTACTGCATCCAGGTCAACTATTGATAAGGACAGACAACACCACAGTAATGTGGTACATAAACAAACAGGGAGGAACCCATTCATACCCCCTATGCAGGCTGGCCATGTCACTGTGGAACATGGCTCTGGACTTGCAAATCGAACTTCAAGCACAGTACTTGCCAGGCAAGGAAAACACGCTGGCAGACAACCTAAGCAGAAATATGATAGATCCACACAAATGGAAGTTGCATCCTCAAGTTTTTACAGAGATAATTCAAGCATGGGGAAGGCCAGACATAGATCTCTTTGCCTCCCACAAAAATCACCAATTGACAAAATTCTGCTCAAGGATTTTTCATCCAAAGGCCTGGAGAGTGGACGCTCTCTCTTTCAGTTGGACTACAATGACAGTTTATGCCTTCCCACCTCTTCCTCTGCTGCCCAAAGTTCTATTAAAGACCAGAGCAGACAAACCAAAGATGATTCTCATTGTTCCAGACTGGCCAAGACAACACTGGTACCCACTCTTGAGGAGCCTGACGCATTCTCCACCATGGACCCTGCCTCTAATGCCTCTTCTTCTGACTCAGCACAGCTTCAAAACTCTTCACAGTCAGCTGAAAACACTCAATCTGGCCACATGGAAGATTCCTTAACATCACAACAGACCCTACTCACCAAGGAGGTGCAGGATGTCATCTTGGAGGCCAGAAGGCCGTCTACTAGAAAAGCTTACTCCGCAAAATGGAAACGGTTTTGTGCCTGGAATGAGAAAAAGGGCCAGAATCCTGGAAAACTGAATTTACCTCAAATATTACAGTATCTAGCTGAGCTGCTAAGCAGTGGACTTTCATTCTCCTCCATCAAAATCCATGCCTCAGCCATTTCTGCAGAATACAACACTGATCCACCTTTACTCTTTCACCCCCTCTTAAGACAGTTCCTCAGAGGGGCTAAGAATATGAAACCCCCAAGGAAACAACCAATACCTGCTTGGGATCTCAATTTCATTCTAGAAAAGCTGACCTTGCCTCCTTTTGAGCCAGCTGCCTCAACAGATTTGCAATATTTGTCCTGGAAAACAGCTTTCCTTCTGGCTATTACCTCAGCTCGTAGGGTATCGGAACTACAAGCCCTCATGGCTGTGCAGCCTTTTATCATCTTCCAGCAGGACAGAGTTTCCTTACGAATCAACCCCTCCTTTATGCCAAAAGTGGTATCCAGGGTAGCTTTGAATCAGGCTATACACTTACCTACCTTTTATCCTAATCCTCAAAACAAAGGGGAGAGACTACTACATTCCTTGGACATCCACAGACAACTGCGTTATTATTTGGACAGAACAAAGCCTTTCAGAAAATCAGAACAGCTCTTTGTGTCCTATGCTATAGGAGCTCAAGGGAAACCAGTTTCCAAACAGACAATCTCAAAATGGATAGCCCACTGCATACGCTTTTGTTACTCTTTTCATGGCAAAACTGTACCTGCAGGCATCAGATCTCACTCCACAAGGGCCACAGCTACCTCTGCAGCTTTCCTCAGAGGAGTTCCTACCAAAGATATTTTGGAAGCAGCCACTTGGAGTTCTGTACATACCCTTTCCAAGCACTACCACCTACCATTATACTCCAAAACTAGAGCAGGCTTTGCCACTGCAGTCTTGCAGGGCATCCTGGCTCCTCCTAGTTCCACCTAGTGCCTACCACCCCTTTCTTAGCTTTGGGATTCTACCCATCTGTTATGACTGCAGCTGTATGCACGATGAACATAGTACAGTTTTGTACCTACCATAAATGTAGATGTTTGAGTGCTAATACAGCTGCAGTCCAGGTTTCCCTCCCTCCTTCCCCTCTTGGGACAGGTCTATTGGCTAACACCTCCTCATACAACCTGATTGGGGTATTCATTTATGGTGTATTTGCTTGCACTACTGTATTTTGATTATATGGCATTGCTTTATTACACACAATTTATGTATTGCCTTCCTTCTGGGGGCACCTGACATCTTAGGCAAGAAAAACTGAAGAAAATGGCGTTGGCTAGTTCTTTTATACCCCTGTCGCACTGACGTCAGGGAAGAAGCGACGACAACCAACGCCGGACCTAGACTTTGGAATTCGGCCGACCGAAGACCCGCCTGACGGCAGGAGAACCCATCTGTTATGACTGCAGCTGTATTAGCGCTCGAACATCTACATTTATGGTAGGTACAAAACTGTACTTTTCTCTTCAGACTCAGAAGGTGAAACACCTTTCCACTCCCTTGTACCCCTGCTTGAAAAAAGGCTGAAGACAAGTTGTTCTCTTTTGCCAAAGGCCTTTTTAAGGCCTTTCAGTTTCTTTGGACTGCTTCTCCAGCCTTTGCTTATTCAAAAAGGATGACATCGCCCTCTCCTTTAGATTCAGAATCTGATTTTGACATTGAAGAGGTTCGATTAGATTATGCTTCCAAGTCTGTTCACCTGAAAACTTGGAGTCAGAATATGTAGAGGAATTGTCTTTTATCTAATACTTCTGAAAGTATGAAATACTTAATTAAATGGGAGCGAAAGGAGGTATATGAAGAATGGCAGACATGCTATTACCTTTTACAGGCAGAAAACCCCACAGCAGTAGCTATACCTCCGGTTATTGGGTCAGTTGAGAATGCCTTGAATTCTGCCAGTACTTCTGTTAGGCATTTGCTCCTAGGTAGTCAGATAAGCTTACAAGCTACCTCAATTTTATAAGTACATTTTCTGTAACCCCAGAGTAGAGCTTTCTTTTGTTTCATTAAAAGTGTCTACTGATTGGCGTGTCACCATTGAGAGGAAGTCTATGAAATTTGCTTTTTTGGGCACCAAGCTGTTTCCAGTCGTCATTGCTCTAAACTTGTTCTGAAGGACCCTCTTTCTGCCCAAGCGGAAGGTTTGGTGCCTTCTGCTTGTGGGTCCCCATATATGAAGGCTTGTAAGAATGGGTCTCAAACACCTATCCTATACAGACAGGCTAAAAGTCCTGTCCCCTCATTCTACTCCATCTCATACAGACTGCTCAGAGGTGACCTGTGTCTGGCATACAAGGCCATTTCAAACCCAGCCTTGATGGAGTTGCTACATATCCATAAGACAAACTCCACTCGGCCAACCCGCATGCAAGGCCTTAACCTGGTCTGTGACATTAATAGAACTTGGTGGGATAGATTTGTGTTCCAAAGATTACCCCATCTGTGGAATAGACTGTCTCTCCATATCAAGCAGAGTACCGCTCTAGCCCTCTTTAAGAGGAACCTGGACGACTGGATGGGAAACAAAAAATGTACTTCTGGGAGCCCACTTGTGTCCCAGCTGGACATGGGAAACAGGTGCTGAGGGAACATGGGCAAAATTATTGGCTAGGCTTATAAAGGCCTCCGGGCCAATAGCCTAGTATCATCCTATGAACCTATGAACCTATTATCAGAAACCTGTAGATCTAAATATTTGGCTGCATCAAATTCAGTTCCCTCAGACTAGGACAGCAGAGCCTTTGGCAGATTTGGAAAAAAAAGTTTTTCACTTCTTCATCCTTGGTCTTTAGAACTATCAGTTGTTTGGTATACATGTCCAGGTACCTTTTGGCATCATTGGCTGACATGAAGAAGGTTATTGCAGACTAACCTAGTTTAGAATCCAAGTCTTTATTGCTTTCTGTGTTTTCCTCAGTCACTGAGGTTACTAAACATTTTTGAGATGCTCCTGTGACGCTGCAGATGGATTATCTAGGACTGCAGCAATTGAATCAGTGATGTGCAGATATGCTTGGTTCGAAACTCAAAAGTTAACCAGATGATGTCAAATCTGAAATTCTCAAGTGTCCCCCTGATAAAGAGTTTTTATTTGGCGTTTAACCAACTGATATTTACAAGAGATTTGATGACAAGAGGAAACTGATCAAAAGAGTAAAACAAATTTTTCTAGTCCCTATACCCCAAAATAAAGCAGAAATTATCGTTAACCATTTGAAATATCAGGACCCACTAGGGTGAATTCCGAGATGTGGAAACTGAATGACCTGAATGAAAGAATGGTCTTGCATATACTAAGTCAGAGATACCATTTCTGGGAATATTCCCTCTTTTCTGAGGGATGGCAGTCTTTAAGTTGGTGTGTGTGTGTGTGTGTGTGTGTGTGTGTGTGTGTGTGTGTGTGTGTGTGTGTATATAAAGCTTGGGTGTGAGTGGGGGATTCAGGGGGGCTTGCCCCCCCCTACAAAAAATAAGTTTTAAAGAGAAGAATGATTTTAGAAACTCGTTCTTTTCCAAGTTTTCAGTCTTTTTTTTTGCTTGTTGGCACTTGCATTTCAAGTGATATTTCAGTACTGAGCCGAAATTTTCCTTTCAGCAGTGCCATTTTGCAAGAATTCATTTAAACAATTAAAATAAAGTTCAGGAAAGCTACCATTTAAAATGCAGTGGCAGGGCATTTATAAGGAAAAGAGAAGGACACCACAGACCCAATCTCAGCCCAAGGAAAATGACTGCCTATGCTCCCCTTCCCTCCCCACCCTGGCAGCTCTCTAAACCTTTCATATTATTTTTCTCTTCATTTTGCACTGTGATACCAGGTTTTAGTGGATTCTTTGGTACTAAGAATTATTCAGAATGGGTACAGGAAGCAGTGGGATACTTCCCCTCCAAACCTAGGAATCCTGTTCCATTCTCAGAATCAAACCCATTTTTTTTTCCTGACATAATTTCTGGTGTGTTCTTTCAGTTAGTATTAGAACCGTTAGGAGAAAAACACCATTCCGTTAAATTTCTAGTACACAAGAAGACTGGAGTCTTGTTTTGGGACCTGTCTTTGTTAAATCTCCAAATCTCCATGCCAGGGTTCTGGTGTTCAAAGTGCTTTACTCTACATTCTCTTTTCCCTGTGATTCTTCCTTATAAGTTTCAAGTGGCTTTGGATCTAAAATATGCATATCAGTATATACATTTTCTGTTTCTGGTTCACGTTTTTGGTATTTTTTTTACCCTTTATGTCGTTAGCACTAGCCGTATTCACAAAATGTCTAGCCCCAGTGACTTTTTTAGCAGGTTTCAAAGCATACTCATCTTTTCCGTCTTGTACAACTCTCTTATTTTTGCAGACTATTCAAAACTGTGAAGCATCTTTCCTGTTTGTCATAAGTCTGTTTCGAAACCTAGATTTTCAGCTCAGTTTGGCAAGGTCATGTCTCCTTCCTTCCTTCCCAGAGAATGCTTTTCTAGGATGCCTGTTAGTTACTCCATAAATGATGACATTCCTACATCAGGAAAATATAACCTTTTATCATGAACATGTTCCTGCAGTATTCTCTGCAGTCACGGCAAGGGAATTAGGATTTTAGGATACAAATTCTCATGATCCCTCTTGCCAGATTACACATAAATGAGATTCAGTGGATGTCCTTCAAGGATGCATCTGCAGTCCTTACAAATGGGTTGTCCTGTCGTCAGGCAGCGGATTCCAAAGTCTGGGTCTGCTGGTGTCGCGCTTCACCCGACGTCATAGCTGCAGTTCTTCGGGTATAAAAGCATCAGCCGACGCCATTTTCCTCAGTCTTTCTTGCCGCGTGGCGCCCGCATAAATGAGATTCAGTGGTTTCCTCAGATCCGTCTAGACTGAGCCATCAACACATTTATCAGGAAGGAACTTCACTGGTGAATCCACAGAACTGATTCTGAATCCAGGTCTTAAAGTTTCTCCTTCAGCCCCTTCTTAATCTGTAACTGTGGATGCATTAGACTTTGCCTTGGGTCTGTATCCAAGGGATTCAAAGTAAAAGGTCTTTGGGGTCATCATTTCAGAAAGACGCACACAGACATCAGAGATAATTGCATTGGTAAATGCTATGAAAACCTTACAACATCCATTGTCTCCAGGACCTCTTTTTGCAATAAACCCCCCACTGTCTTGTGGTACATAAACAAGGGGGAACCATGTTGTACCCCCTGTGCAGACTAGCCATTGTAGCTTGGGAAATGGCAAATCAGCTGAAACTGTCATTTCAGGCTGCTTGCATTGCATCAGAGCACAGTACTGTGGTTAGACACTCTTTAAGCAGGACCAGGACAGATCCTTACAAATGGTTGTTACACACATGGGTCTTCCAGGAGATAATCCATTTGTGCGACCCCCCCACCCCCAAGTAGAAATGTTTCCTCCATTCAAAACAAGCAGTTGAAAAAAATCTGCTCTAAGGCTCCTTGCAGAAAGGGCTTCTCATTCCCATGGATGGGAGTGTTTTTATATTCCCCCCTTTCCACTGATAACCGGAATCCTTTTAAAAATCCTAAGGGACTCCAACATTATCTTTGTAATTCCGTTTTGGCCCAGAAAACAATAGTTCCCAGTTTTCAAAATGGTCAAAGGCAATTGCCACAAACTTCCCCACAGAATGGACTGACCTACACAGGACAAAGGATCTCTGATTCACTGCAGCTTACAAATTCTTCATCTGACTGCTTGGAATATAGAGTTTTGATCCCTGTCAGACACCTTTTTTTCTGATGACTTGCAGAATGAAGTAAAGGAGAAACCACCTCCTTGAAAATCGTATGTGGTCAAGTGGAAGACATTTATTGGCTGGCCTATAAAAGGAACCAAGACCATTTAAAGGCTGTCTCTCCCCTTGAATCTTACTTGCTAATATCCGAACTTCCTTACTCAAGATTCATCTTTTGATCATTTATTCCTGTCTGTCCTTGCAATGCACTCTTTACTTCCTTATCTTAGGTGAAAGTTTTTGAAAGAAGTACTTCACATTCAGTCATTTAAAAAAAAAACTGTCCTCGTTAGGATCCCAACTTAGTACTAGAAAAACATGCACATGTTCTTCATCTCACATTGCTGCAGTCATAACTTATGGGTAATCCGCTGTCCTCGGTCGGCCCGAATACCAAAGTATTAGGCTGACGTCGGTCATGGGTGCTCAGATCTGACATCAGAGCGTCAAGGTATTAAAGCGCATGACCGACGTCATTTCCTCAGTCTTTTTTGCCGCATGGTCCGAAGCAGAAGCAGCGTTTGCAAGTGCCGTTCGTCGTTCTGAAATTTTCGTATTCTGAGTTTCAGACCGATACCAAGTTGGCTAAGTACCCGTTGGGGATTATTTTGTTTTTCTTGCCTCAGTTACTTCCGGATGTCAGAAAAAGTGAATAATTGTATTTCTTGTGGGAAACAGATACCGCATAGGGATTACCACTCTCTTTGTATTCCTTGTTTGGGGCCTGAGCACGACGTAGTAGGGTGTCGCTTTTGTGCTAGATTTAATAAGCGCACCATTAAACGTAGGTTAGATTGTGCTAGGCTTGTCTTCGGTAAGCGGTTTAATTACAATATGCCGTCGGATTCTCCGACGCCCGCTACTGCGAAGCGCAAAGATAAATCTTTAAAGTCCAAACAGGATGACTCGTCCGTTCCGGACGCCGGTTCTTTAGACACCACTGTGGATTCGGTTGATCCGGCCGCAGTTTCAACTGAGTCACAAGGGGAGACGTTGGTTTTGCAAGATGTGGTTTCTCAGGAGTCAGGTCAGGCTGAGGGGGCCTCTCAGGTTACTGTTCTCCCTTCTTTGCCTAAGGTGGTTAGGCCTTCTCCTTCTGTCTCTAAGGTGCCTTCCAATGGCAGGCCTGGTTTGCCTTCCACAGGTGTCAGTCCTAGTTCTGCAGGTTCTGTGCCTAAAAAACACATGCTTAAAATGGCAGAAGATTTAATTACTTTAATCAGGGGTTCTATGCCCCCTCCTGATAAGAGGCCTAGGGTGGAGCCAGAAATGGAAAGTTTGGAGCAGGCTTCAGATTACTCAGAGTCTTCGGCTGAAGACATTCAGGATTTTCCTCCTTATTCGGATTCAGACGCAGAGGATTCCACTCCTTCTGCTTCTCCTCCAGAGGATTTTTCTTTTTCAGAAACCCTGCAATTCCATGAGGGAGCATTTTAAATGGGAAGGTCAGGATTTCTCAGATTCCAGGAAGAGGCTTAGGGAATTTTTGTTTTTACCACAGCATAGGCCCTTGGCTATACCTCCTGTTTTGGATGTTGTTCAAGACGTTTTCTCTGAGGCTTCCCTTAATCCAGATACTTTGCCTCCTGCGCCAGTGAAGCCAGATAGGTATTACAGAGTGCCTGAGGCTCATAAATATCTGTATAAGAGCCCTAGGGCCGACCCAGAAACTATTAGCCAATGACCTAAGGGTGTCAGGGCTTCTGTTGTAAAGAATCCAGTTCCTTTGGATAAGGATGCTAGAGCTTTGGAAAGGTGGGGTAAGAAAGTATATACCTCTTCCACTTTAGCAATGAGGGCTTTGAATTGCCAGTTTCATATGTTGAAATACCAGAATTTTCTTCTTACTCAGTTAAAATCTAAAATGGATGCTTTAGCAGAGGGCATAGAGTGTAAGAAATTACTGGATTTGGTACATGCCTCTGATCAGGTGGGTAAGCATGCTTTGCAGTGTGGTTTTGATGCTTTGCAGGCTTCTTCCAGGGTGGCTGCCACTGGTTCAGTTCTTCGCAGGCACGCCTGGCTTAAAGATCAGAATTTGTCTGAGCATGTTAAAGCTAGGATTTTGGATGCTCCTTTGCAGTCTGAAGTTTTGTTTGGTTCTCCTGTGGAGTCTGTCTTGAAAAAAATGGAAGACAAGGCTAAGTCTATGCAGACTGTTAAAGATTTTTGCAGGTGCAGCCCCATAAGTTTAGCAGGAACTGGCCTGCTAAGGGTTGGACTTACCCTTCTTCTGATTCACAGTCTAGGGGTAGATCTAGACGTGGTAGGGGCAGAGCTCAGAGTTCTTTCAGGCCCAGACCGTGGAGTTCACCAGCACAATCTACAGGTGAGGGCAGGGGCCAGTCTTTTCGTAAACAGGCCCAATGACCTGCATTTCCAGCTGCCAGATCCTTCCTGTCTGGCAGCTCCTTTGGGAGGAAAGTTGACACTCTTCAAGCAAAATTGGTTTCTAGTCACCCAGGACAAATGGGTGTTGGACATTATAGACCGAGGCTACAAGTTTTATTTCCACACATTGCCTCCTTTCAAAGGCATGCCAGACGTTCCTCCTCAGCAAAGAGCAGAGGCTCACAAACAGATTTCTTTGCTTCTTCAAATGGTGGCTATACAGCAGGTCCCTCTGTCAGACGTGGGCCTCGGATTTTACTCTCGCCTATTTCTTGTACCAAAGAAAGGAAACACTTGGAGGCCAATCTTGGATCTATCTGTCCTCAACACATATCTGGACATTCCAAAATTCAAAATGTTGACGTTGCAACAACTTCTGCCTCTGTTGGGCAAAGATCACTGGATGGTAACTCTGGATCTCAAAGAGGCTTATCTTCATGTTCCTATCAGACTCAGTTGCAGGAGATTCCTGCTGGCTAGGACTTTACATTATCAGTTCTCTGCATTGCCCTTTGGCTTATCTACTGCCCAGAGTATTCACAAAGTTCTGGCTCCAGTGATAGCTTTCTTCAGGTTAAGAGGAATACAAATTTATCCTTATTTGGACGATTGCCTGATTCTTGCTCAAGACAAGCATGAGCTTCTTCACCATCTACAGTATGTTATGACAGTGTTAAGGTGCCTAGGGTATTCTGTGAACGAAACAAAGTCCAGTCTAGTACCCTCTCAGGAAATGTGCTTTCTGGGTGTGAGACTGAATACAGCTTCCCAGATGGCCTTTTTGACCCCGGACAAGCAAAAGAATCTTACACTGTACTTCCATCAATTGTCTCTACTGTCCAGGCTGACTGCAAGGACAGTCCTTCAAGCCTTGGGGTTCATGGCATCTTGTATTCTGGTGCTTCTCAATGCCAAACTGCATATGAGGAAGCTACAATGGTATCTCAAAAATGTATGGACACAACACTGCCAAAATCTGGACACTGTCATTCAGATAATACCTTGCATTCAAAAGGAATTTTTGTGGTGGGCTCAGGAATGTCACCTAAACAAGGGACTCTCTGTGACCCGACCAGAGGCGAGTCAGATTTTAACGACGGATGCCTCGGACAAGGCCTGGGGAGCACACCTCAATGGAAAATGGGTTCAAGACACGTGGCCTGTCAGACTTCAACATTTACATATCAACTTGAAGGAAATGTTAGCAGTCCAGTTTGCATTGATGGCTTTCAAGGATTTACTTCTCCCAGGGCAGGTGTTGATTCAAACAGACAACACAACTGTCATGTGGTACATCAACAAGCAAGGGGGAACCCATTCTACCCTCTTTGCAGGCAAGCTATGATTTTGTGGGAGACTGCTCTCAGTTTGCTACTCACTCTTCAAGGTTTCTGCCAGGAGCACAGAACTCCTTAGCAGATGTTTTGAGCAGACGGATAGTGGATCCCCACGAGTGGAAATTGGATCCTCATGTATTCCGACAGTTGACAATGATATGGGGGACTCCAGACATAGATCTGTTCGCTTCTCCACTAAATTTCCAGGTGCCAAAGTTTTGCACAAAGATGTTTCATCCCACAGCTTGGAAAGTGGATGCTCTATCATTCAGTTGGAGCAATCTTCACGTCTATGCCTTTCCGCCTCTGCCTCTTCTTCCAAAGGTTCTCTTGAAGGTCAGACAGGACAAGCCCTCCATGATTCTAATAGCTCCAGATTGGCCTCGACAGCACTGGTATCCTCTGCTAAGGAGTTTAGTACGGGACCCTCCTTACCCTTTGCCTATGATTCCGCACCTTTTGACTCAGGAGGGCAATCATTTCCTCAATGTCAGGATTCAGTCCCTGCATCTAACAGCCTGGCATATTCTGTTCTAGATCCTGGAGGGTCGCAGCTTCCTCAACAAGTTTTGAATGTTATTTTGGAGGCCAGGAGGCCTAGTACAAGGAAAGTTTATGCTGATAAATGGAGGAGATTTTTTATTTGGAGCACAGCAAAGAGCTTGGATGTTTCCAGGCCTGATTTGAGTGTTTCTCTTCAATATCTTACAGAATTATTGGACAAGGGTTTGTCTTTCTCCTCTATAAAAGTTCATGCTGCAGCCATTTCTGCTCACTATGACTGTGATCCACCATTATTCTCTCATCCTTTGTTTAAGCAATTCCTTAGAGGGGCAAAGAACATAAGACCCCCACGTAGAGCTCCTACTCCTGCTTGGGATCTCAATTTTGTGTTGGAAAAACTTACTTTACCTCCTTTTGAACCTGCAGCTACGGCTGAGCTAAAGTTTTTGTCTTGGAAGACTGCTTTTTTGTTGGCCATTACGTCTGCTAGAAGGGTTTCTGAATTACAGGCTCTAATGGCAGTTGAACCCTTCCTAATTTTTCATAAGGACAGGGTATCTCATGTACTAACCCTACATTTATGCCTAAAGTGGTTTCAAATGTGGCCTTGAACCAATCTATTCATTTGCCTACTTTTTATGCAGATCCCCAAAATAAAGGGGAGAAAATTTTGCACACTTTGGATATTCACAGGCAGTTGCGTTATTATTTGAGCAAGACTAAAGGGTTCAGACAGTCTCAGCAGTTGTTTGTTTCTTTTGCTTTGGGTTATCAGGGGAAACCTGTTTCAAAACAAACTATTTCTAAGTGGATTGGCTTTTGTATTGCTTTTTGTTATTCTCATCATGGTAAGGAGATTCCAGCTGGAATCAGGCCTCACTCCACTAGGGCTACTGCCACTTCTACTGCTTTTTTAAGGGGGGTAGCTACTAAAGATATTTTAGAAGCAGCTACTTGGAGTTCAGTGCACACTTTTTCTAAACATTACCATCTTCCTCTTTATTCCAAATCTAGGGCTGGATTTGCCACTGCAATCTTACAGGGCATTTTGGCAGCCCCCAATGCTTTATGATTTTGCCAGCCTCCCTTTACCTCTGCTTTGGGATTCTACCCATAAGTTATGACTGCAGCAATGTGAGATGAAGAACATAGTACAGTTTTGTACCTACCATAAATGTAGATGTTCGAAGATCCACATTGCTGCAGTCCAATTTTCCCTCCCTCCTTCCCCTCTGTAGTTTGGAATGGTGGCATAATTTGGGTTGTAGCTGTTTTTTGTGCATGGTTTTAGGGAGTTATTTTATTTTTGGCTGTGGCCTTTATTTTTAGGGCCTTCTGACATCTGGGGCAAGAAAAGACTGAGGAAATGACGTCGGTCATGCGCTTTAATACCTTGACGCTCTGACGTCAGATCTGAGTGCCCATGACCGACGTCAGCCTAATACTTTGGTATTCGGGCCGACCGAGGACAGCGGACTACCCATAAGTTATGACTGCAGCAATGTGGATCTTCGAACATCTACATTTATGGTAGGTACAAAACTGTACTTTTTTCCTTTGGAACCAGGTCATCAGGCTGATTTAAAGTTCCTTGTATGGAACATAGTGTTACTCTCTGTTCTGACATTGGCTAGAAGAGTAACTTGCAAGTTGTATGTTAATTCATCTTTATCTCACCTTTCGTAAGAATGAAGCTGATAAGAGTAATTCATGCTTATTTCAATCTATTTATCTTCCTGTGTTCTTTCCTGAATCAAAAATAAGGGGGAGAGAGAATTCAGAATATTTTGGATGTCCACAGAGAACTCTGATATTATATTGACAGGCAAAGGAATTTAGAACTTCCAATCAACTATTCATTTCTTATGAAGGCAAGTAAAGGGGCAGCCAGTGTCAAAGCAGATTACTTCCAAGGGGTTAGCCTTTTCAATCCAGTTTTGTCATTCTCACCATGGAAAGCATGGAAAGACCATTCCTTTTAAAGTCAAAACCACTCTGCCTGGGCTGGGCTGCTTCTGCAGCTTTTTGGAAGGATGGCAACATGGTCTTCTTTACACACCTTCAATAAAATTAGAAGATTAATTCATTCTCCAGATCAAGAGCAAGTTTTGCTAGAACTGTTCTCCAGCGACTTCTGGAATCTGACCCTTCCTTCCTCTTGTCTAAGTTTTGATTGTTATCCCATCTAGCTTAGGCTACCGTAACATTGATCTAAAGATGAATGTAATACAGTTGTGAAAGTAAACTTATCTTAACAGTAGATGTTCAAAGAGAGATCACTGTTGGACTATTAATACCCTTCCCCCGACCCTTTTTTGACTTTCTTTTGTTGTTTGGTTATTAATGCTTCATTCTTAACTTATCTGTCTGCCAGGTAAGGGGTTCCCTTATCCCTGCTCCTTTTACCTTTTCTCCTAGCACATAATTAACTACATTTAGGCTCTAGTACCTCCTATGTTCATCATACTGATCACAGCTGTAGCAGCCTTGGTGATATGGGTTATATCTTGCCAAGGATATAACAACCAGCCAGCTGGCAAAGCTTTAGGGAACCTTCCACATGCCTAAAGTGACAGGTCGCAAGAGCAGAGCTAACTAAAAGACAATATCTGATGTTTTCTGCTTCTGTTTCTCAGTGATTGGGTTTCAGCTCCAACTTTGGATCTGACTTCACCAGCTTTTCCAGACTTAGGATCTGTATCTTATGCTCCTTCCCTTACCCATGATCTCTCCCAAATCCACATTACCTCAGATCTTGTTTGCTGCTCTTAACTTTCAGATGTGGTTGATGTGGCTCAGGTGTTAGAGAGAAGTAAAGTTTACATTTTTTTTTTTTTTTGCAGTTTATGTATATATATTTATACAGATGTAGTTATGTAAAGACTCTCCACGGCAATACCCAGATTTGCTCTGAGCTGCTGCATAATGGTACCTCCTATACCGAGCCAACAGATATTGCCAATATACTGGCCAACAGATTCAGTGCCAACATTACCCCCCCCACACACACACACACACACACAAGGGACCAGTCACAGTACCAGCACCCAGTATTACTGCTGCACAGGTTAAAACAGCACTGTCCAAGGCCAAGAATGCAGCTTCTATGGGACCTGACAATATCCCTGGGTGTGTTCTACATGAACTACAGAGTGAACTGGGACCTCACCTGTGCGCCCTGTTCAATCACAGCCTCACCTCAGACTTTGTCCTTACTAAGTGGTGCACTACTGCAGTGATCCCTCTCCACAAAGGAGGAGCAACTACAGACCCTGGGAATTATTGCCCCATTAGCCTGACGAATCTGATATACAAAGGTATGGAATGCATCATCATGGACCTAATAAACAAGGATATAGGGAATCTCCAAACTCTGGATCCCACACAGTTTGGTTTTGTGAAGGGTAGATCATGCCTGCTCAACTTCTTTGAGTCCGTCACCAGAGCTGTGGATGAAGGCAAGATGGTTCATACAGCCTACCTTGATCTGGCCAAGACCTTTGATACCATTCCCCACTCAGGAGTCATAGAAAAACTCACTAAGCGAGGCATCAACCCCTATATCACTAGGTGGGTTGCAAACTGGCTCACAGGTAGAACCCACAGTGTGAAAGCAGCTGACTCCAAGTCAGACTGCCGACCAGTCATGATTGGAGTCCCACAGGGTTTGGTCCTGGGTCCTCTCTTGTTTGGTATCTACTTCTCTAAAGTCCAGGCCAACACGAAGGGACTCTGGCTGATAAAGTTCACAGATGATTGCAACTTGGGAGCTATTATTAACTCCCCAAGTGATGTTGACATCATTCAGAAAGGCCTCACTGAGACCAACGACTGGTGTCAGAACAATGGCCTTAAACGCAGTGCCAAAAAATGTTGTCATCCCCTTTGGGAAAAACATGTGTTCCTATGAATTACCACATTGATGGTAGTCCACTGAACACAGAAGATGTTATAAGAGATCTGGGAACACAGGTTGACAGCAACCTCTCTTTTGACCACCACATTGCCACTGTGGTCAGAAAGTCCTTCTATGTGGCACATCTCATTACTAAGGGTTTTGCATCCAAGAAGAAAGAGGTCATTGTCTCCCTGTACTCTTCCCTCATTAGGCCAGTCATTGAGTGCAATGCCCCATTTGGCATGTACCTCACTGAACACCTGCAACAACTGGAGAGGCCACAAACGTACCTCACAAAGAGGATCCTAGGCCTTAAACATTTGTCCTATATGGACAAAAAACTCCAACTATTCTCTGTCTTATATTGCCTACTTAGAGGCGATCTCTGCTTGACTTACAAATCCGTGTCTGATCCAGTTTTCTTAGAAATGCTACATCTAAAAAAATCCCACAAGCTCCAGAGACCTCAACCTCATTACCACAATCAACAGAACATGCTGGAGGGACAGGTTCGTAGCCCAGAGACTGCCCATGCTATGGAATAGACTTCCCGTACATGTCAAGCAGAGCACCTCAGTGGCCCTCTTCAAGAGAAATCTTGATGGGTGGATGGGAAATAGAAAATTCACCCCAGGGATCACTCCAGTGGCTTTACTCGACAGAGGCACTGGGATCTAAGGTCGGGTGGCATGATGCCAGGGTAATCCTATGGGCTAGGCTTGTAAAGGCTCCAGGGCCATTAGCCTACTACACACCTATCAACCTGTGAACCTATATACATTTTCTTCTGGGTTTCTCTTCTTCCACCATATCCTTTTCCCTCCCTGTTATCATGATGTGTCTTACTGTTTCCCTTTAGGCTTGTGCCTTCCTTTCTTCTCTGTATTTTACCTAATGCTCAACCTATCAGTAGTGTTGTTGCCTCACAGCAAGAGGTTCTCCCATTCGATTCTCGGCTGGAGTGCGGGGAGTGCCTTCTGTGTGGAGTCTGCATGTCCTCCCCGCGGTTTGGTGGGAGTTTGAAAGACATGCGTAAATGGGCGTGCCTTCGTTGAAGGTTGATTGTCGAGCTGGCACCTCTGCGTTCGTGAAAATCTACTGCCAATCATTAGTGGACCGGAGTTCCGCTGTGGCGACCCCTAACCGGGAAAAGCCGAAAGACAAACAACAACAACTCAACCTGTCAGTGTTAGTACTTTATTTCTCCTTTACAGATTATCGTATTGCCATTACTGGTATCCTGCTATATTACTCTGCTAATTTTTACTTTTTTCTCCGTAGTGGTGTAGTGTGTTGTGAATGATGGCTGATAAACCTACCATTTTTAAAAAAAGTGTATGTTGTGTGACATAAAATTCCTAATTCTTACCCATTCTGAGTGTGTATTCCGTTTGGAAGCTAGTCATTTAGCTTATGGATGTGACATTTGCTCTGCTTGCAATCACAGAGCAAAAGTTAGTGCTGAAGGTTCTTCTTCCCTCTTTTTCACCTTCTACTTCTGGAGTGCCCCCATCGACTAAGAAATCTGCTGACAATCTTAAAGAGGGTAAGGGGGAAAAATCTAAGACTTTAAAGAGCAAAGGATGCATTCCCCTGACCACTCTTCTTCTTTAGCTCTGTCTCTGAAGATTTTTGCAGCTGCCAAGGCTCCCTCTCATCTTGAAGCTCTGTTCTTTCTGGAGCCGATTACTTCCAGACTCCCTTCACGTAATCCTCTTCCTCCTACAGGTCTACCAAGAGCCTTTCTGAAGTGGATATGGACCCAGGATGTTGAAGTCCTTCAGGACCCAAACTCAGTTGGAAGTTCTTTCAGCTCCTGCTCCCACTTGACCCGTGAGCTTTGGAGTAGCTCAGCCAACTTTAGCTACTTCTACTGTGATTTTGATTTGTCTCATGGTTTCACAGTTGCTGGACCTGAGGCTCCTGGGATTGCCTGTATCTGATCCAAAGTTATGGGCTTCATCAACTCCAGCATTGTTTCTAACACTACCAGAGCAGAAGCTGTCTGTGCTAGAGGGATTTCAGAACCCTAGCTTTGGTGCAGTTAGCTTCAGCTCCTGTGGGAATGGTTCTGGGATTCCCTTCTGCTTCTGTTTAGAAACAAAGGACAGAGTTTTTTTTCACTTAAGGAGATAAAGCATCCATGCTCCCCTTGGGTCCTTTTCCCACTCCTCAACTGTCTGACCTGGGTTCTGACAGCCAGTCTGAACTATTCTTGAGCCAGTCCTCATTCAGGATTCCCCTCAGATTTCTGAGTCTTCCCTTGGCCATTCTGTCAGTGAAGCTGCTCGGATGTGTACATGCAAAAAATAAGGCACATTGAGTCCCCACATGAATCTTTTAACAGAAGACATGTTGTTCAATGAAGGGAAGGGGTTCCCTAGATCACTCATTGAAGGATGTCTCATTCAGAGAGATTCTTGAACTTTTGTGATTGTAAGGTGGTTGATCTTCCGAATCCCCTTCCCAGGAGAAGTTTGTGTTTCATGAAGCATTTGATATTGGCTCAGCTTCTTTCTGGTTGGTTCCCCTGGTGGATGAAATGGTAGAACTCCTTTCTCATCAGGCCTGGAAGGATATGTCAGAGCTAGTTCCCAAAAGACTGGCTAAGTACTTCATAGCACCTCATGGCTGTGCCCATTGTAGCAAGGATCCCTTGGTTGACTCTGTGGTGGTGGCAGCAACCCTAAGAAAGAACTCACTGAGAAGAATCCGGCTGTTCATCGCCCTAACAAGAGAGTCTGGGGCCATGGACAGATACGGGAAGCAAGTTTATGTGTCAGCAACCTTTGCCTTACAGTCTCTGAACTATTTGGTGCACCTCACCAGATTCCTGAGGGACTAGGCTAAGAAACTTTCCAAGTTCTCCATGTCTGCTGAAGATAATAAAACTATATCTTCACAGTTATTTCAAATGCCTCCATGTGTCTGATCTCCCATGTGATGGAGGGCGTTTCTAGAGTGGCGGGTTCAGTCATTATGGTTTGGCAGCATGCTTGGATGTGCCCATGTGATTTTGGGGAGCCATTCAAGATGTTTATCAATGCTCCCTATTCAGACAAAAGATTAAGGAAAATCTTTCCAGGAGTAAACAAGATGGGAAAACTCTGCTGTAGGAATATGTTTTTCTACCCTGCCATAGGACATTTTCCAGAAATTAGAAAGGGGAAGGATAATGTGGTTCTGAAAATCACAGAGCTTTTCCCAGGACTTCTTCAGAGACCGGTCTTCCCAAGACATGAGGGGAACAAACTCTCACAACAGATATCGCCCCAGGGGTAGGGGAGGCCTGCAGAACCAAGACTTCAGGGGTCCCTTCACTGAGAAGCCTTACTAGCATTCCTGCAAGGTTGCTGACTGCTGCATTCTGGAGGCAATTGGTGGGGGTGCTTATCTCTGCATCCAGAGGCCTGGACATTCAACACCAAAATGGCTGTGTGCAAAGGATGATCACCAGAGGCTGCTGCATTCCGTTTTCTCATCCTCCTCTACAAGTAACAAAAAAAGTTACCCAATGTGCCCACCACATCAGAGAAAGATGATACCTTAGAAATACAAAAGCTGCTAACAGAAAGGGTCTTCCAGGAGGTTCCACCAGGCCAGCAAGGGTTTGGAACTTAATAAAGATTCTTTTTGGTACCAAAAAAGAATGGGGACCTCAGGCCATTTTGGACCCAAGTCATTTGACCCTTTTTGTCAAACACCTGAAGTTATGGATGGTCATGGTTCAGTCCATTTCTCCTACTGTTGCGGAAGAATGATTGGATGTGCTTGATAAACCTGCAGGATGCATACTATTCCATCAAGATAGACAGGCAGACCAGGAGATTTTTCATTTCTGGCTGGGGGCCAGTCATTTTCAGTTCAGATCCCAGCCTTTTGGTCTCACTATAGCCCCCCAGGTATTCACCAACTGCATGACAGTGGTGGCGGCTTACTTGAGACTCTGTCTTCCAGATAGCAAGGGTACCATGGTCAAGACTCTCCTTCTTGCAAAATCAAATGCTGACTTCCCTGTCTTTACAAACCTCACCACCTCACCCAATTAATTTTACAACTTCTTGGATCCATGGCTTCCTGAATAATGTTGATTTTTATTAGCAAGATTTCATATGAGAGTAATTCAGTGGATATTAGCAGTACATTAGTCAATAAGATGACAACCCATGAATTTTCTCATAGTTATTACCAGTATGAGCAAGAAACGTGTAGCATAGTGGGTGCAAGCACCATAGGGACAGCAGGGCTGCCTCTTTGTCTTATGTTTACTGAAGGCCATACTGACCATAGACACTTCCCAGATGGGCTGGAGGGACACTACTTGTGGAAGTTCAAGGCATGTGGTTCCCCCTCACAGGCCAGTCTTCACATCAGTGTCCTAGACACGTGAGCAGTCCTAGCATTGCAGGCATTCCAGAATGTTTTCCATCTGGGAATGATTTCCATATAGACAACATATCAGTAGTTTGATACATAAACAAAAGGGGGGGGTGATCCTGTACTGTCCCCTGTGTTGAGAAGCTATGACAGAGTAGCAGTGGATGATATCTTCCGACCACTTTTTGATGGCAGCGCACCTATCAGGGAAGTTCAGTGTCTTGACTGACAAGCTGAGCAGGTCTGTTTTGTTACCTCATGAGTAATCTCAATTAATTAGTGACAGAGCAGATTTTTTGTCAGTGGGCTGGACCGTGTTGCAATCCATTTACCTCCCCCCAAAATGCCAAGTGCAGCAGGTATTTTGTCCTGATCACCCCAGAGGGACAGTCACTGAGAGACGCTCTGCTTCATGATTGGCTCCCTTGTCTCCTTTACACGTATCAGCTGATTCCCCTTATCCAAAGTTTCTACAAAAAGCCTCTCAAAGGAAGAGCAAAGTCATCCTCATTGCCGTATTCTGGCCTCGACAAGTGTGGCTGTTCTTCGTGTTTCACTGTTGCAGTCATCACATTTGGGTTATCCTACCAGGGGTAGCCCTCAGTTGACCCAGATACCAGAGGCTTAGTATTTCTGCGTCGGTTGCTGTCACTCCATGACTGACGTCAGGTCGTCGCTGGTATAAAATCAGGCAGCCGATGCCATTACATCAGTCTTTCTTGCCGAGGAGCCCGAAGCTGGAACAGTTTACTCAAGTGCCGGTCGGCCGCTACCTGAGTTTTTTTTTCCGAATTGAAGTTGAAGTCTTCTAAAGCTAAGTACCCTGGTGGGGATCCTTTTTACTTGCTCTAACCGATGTCGGAAAAAGTTAACAATTGTCTCGCCTGTGGAAAACAAATACTACACTGACATTTACATTCTTACAGCGTCACCTGTTTAGGCCCAGACCATGACGTCCCTCGCTGTCGCTTTTGTGCTTTGTTCAATGCCAGAACTATAAGTCATTGGGCCTTTATTGTAGCTAGATATTTTCACTCTCAGCCCTCGAATTCTGATATGCTTCGGTAAGCCATCCGCCGACTATCGATCTTCTGAAAAAACGTAAGAATAAAGACAGAGATAGACCGCACAGGTCCAAAACTGCCGACTATGCTTCCACTAAGCTAGTCGTCAGTTCTCCGGTCCTCAGTGAGGCGCTTTCACAGCCCCTGATGCCTGCGCCTGTGGATTCGCAGGCTGCTACTTAGACCCTTTCGGAGTCCGGTATGCCGCAAGACTCTTCTTCAACTAAGGATCCTGTGGATGTCTCTACCTTGGATGGGTCCAGAGCCGCTGAACAGGCACCAGCTTCCGAGGAAGTACTTCGCACTACCGATACTCGACACAGACCGACTACTACTTTCACGTCTTCAGTTCTTTCTAAAACTGCTGAGTATCTAAGGCCCAGGGTACGAACTATGCCCAAAAAGCCGACGACCCGAGCTCAGGCACCTGCTTCCTTGCCCAAATCTCAAATGCTTAAAATGGCAGAAGACCTTATTGTGCTTATTAGGGGAAGCCAGGCTACCCCTTCCAAAAGAAAATGAGACTTGTCCCCAGTAGTTTTATCTGAACAGGAGTCCAATGACTCTGATGCTTCTGAATATTAAGACATGCAATCCCTTTCTGCTTATGAGGATTCTGATGCAGAGGAATCCATTCCTTCTGCCTCTCCACCTGAGGATTTTTCATTTGGGGAAGCTCTTCATACTTTAAGGGAGCATTTCCAATGGGAATGTCAAGACTATCCTCAGTCAATAAAGAGACTCAGGGAATTCTTAGATTTACCACAGCACAGACCGTTGGCCATTCCTCCTGTCCTGGATGTTGTAGATGATGTTTTTATGGAATCCAGGTTGACTCCTGACACCCTTCCTCCTGCTCCCAGGAAACCTGACAGGTACTACAGAGTCCCCGACTCTCACAAATTCCTTTTCAAAAATCCTACTACTGACCCAAAGGTCATCTCTCAAGGACCTAAAGGAATTAAAGCAACCTCAGCTAAGAATCCCACCCCCTCAGACAGGGATTCCCGAGCTTTAGGCAGATGGGGTAAAAAAGTGTACACCTGTGCTACTCTTGCTATTAGAGCTTTAAATTGCCAGTTCCACATGCTGAAATATCAGCAGCGTACCATGGAACTCCTCAAGCAAAAAATATCTTTATTTTCTGCACAAGCAGGAAAGAAAGATATTTTTTGTTTGAGGAGTTCCATGGTACGCTAACAAGAGCTAATTCAGTCTGCAAGTCAGGTTACTAAGCACACCCTGCAATGTGGCTTTGATGCCCTAGAAGCATCTTGCAGGGCAGCAGTCACTGGTTCTGTCCTTGGGCATGCTTGGCTTAAGGAACAGACCTTGCCAGACCATGTCAAATCCAAACTATTGGACGCACCATTGAACAAAGACAATTTATTTGGCACCAAGGCAGAAGAGGCCTTAAAAAAGATGGAAGAAAAAGCTAAATCTATGCAGACAGTGAAAGACTTCTTACAGGTCCACCCTCCGAGGTTCAGTAGGCATTGCCCCTCCAAGCAGTGGTCCTTTCCTGCCCCCTCCAGGCCAGCTCAGCTCAGAACCAGGGGAAGCAAACCCCCCAGACAGCAGCCCCAGGGAATGCAGAGATCTAAACAATGGAGTTCCTCCTCTTCAAAAACGGGGAGTGCAAAGCCACCTCCTTATGGTAAGAACTCACAATGACTTTACACCTCCAGCCCTTACCTCTGCCCACCTGCTTGTGCCCCTAGGAGGAAAACTCTCCTTCCATGCAAGAAACTGGGCCTCTATTACCATTGACTGATGGGTCCTCAACATAGTGTCCCAGGGATACAAATTTTATTTCCACACTCTGCCAACCCCAAAAGGGTTCCCAGATCTTCCTCCAAACCAGTGGGCAAAGGCCAGAAATCAAGTCCTTTCCCTGCTGTCCATGAGGACAATACAGCATGTTCCTGCAAAACAGATAGGCCAAGGTTTCTATTCCAGACTCTTCCTGGTACCTGCCACCCAGTCCTCGATCTATCCATTCTAAACACTTTTCTAGTGATACCAAAATTCAAAATGCTCACCCTCCAGCAGCTTCTTCCTGTGCTTTCCAAGGATGCTTGGTTAGCCACCCTAGACCTAAAAGAGGCCTATCTACACTTCCTAGTCAGGGAATCTTGCAGGAAATACCTACGTTTCAGGGCAGGATCTGTGCACTTTAAGTTCTCTGCACTTCCCTTTCCCTTATCCACTGCTCCCAGAGTTTTCACAGAATGCCTGGCTCCAGCCATTGCTTTTTGCAGACAAAGAAATATTCAAATTTACCCCTACTTAGATGATTGCCTGATTCAGGCTGACAGACACGAAATGCTGTTACAGCACCTGACCTATGTAAAGGACCTGCTGACCTCTCTGGGGTATACTGTCAACGAAAAGAAATCTAAAATAGTCCCCACACAAAAAAAATGTATTCCTGGGAGCAAGCCTCAACACAGCATCCCAGATGACATTCCTTACTCCAGAAAAACAAGCCTACCTGACAGGCTACTTCTCTCAACTAGCCACCACAACCCAGTTATCCGCAAGGAAAATCCTGCAAGCTCTAGGGTTCATGGCCTCTTGCATTCTTCTCATTCCATATGCTAGACTGCATATGAGGAAACTATAATGGTACCTAAAAAGCCTTTGGTGTCAACACTCTCAAGACTTGGAAACTATTGTACCATTGATATCTTGTCTAAGGAAAGATTTTCTTTGGTGGGCAGCTGCATGCAACCACAACAAGGGACTTCCCTTCTCACAACCCTATGCCATCCAGACCCTCACCACAGATGCATCAGACTGTGCCTGGGGTGCACACCTGGATGGCAGGTGCATTCAGGGCCATTGGAGCCCAAATCAAATACATCTGCACATCAACCAAAAAGAGATGCTAGCGGTTCAGCACGCCCTTATAGCTTTCAGACTCCTACTATCCCCAGGGCCTATACTAATCAAAAACAGACGACACCACTGTGATGTGGTATATCAACAAGCAGGGAGGGACTCACTATTATCCTCTCTACAGGCTTGCCGTGACCCTTTTGCACACGGCCTCAGCCATGCATCTACACCTGCTAGCACAATTCCTGCCAGGCTCCCTAAACTCTCTGGCAGACAACTTGAGCAGAAACCTGCTAGACCCACATGAGTGGCAGCTAGACCACAGAACCTTCACCCTTATAACACAGAAGTGGGACACCCTGAAGGTGTACCTCTTTGCCTCCCACTCCAGTCATCAGCACAGCAAGTTCTGCACCAGGGAACCTCACAGCAAGGCCTGGAAAGTGGATGCTTTATCCTTCCAGTGGGGAAACCTCTCGGTCTATGCATTTCCCTCTCTACCACTCATTACAAGGATACTGCTCAAAATAAGGGAGGAAAAACTGAGGGCAATCCTGATTGCCCCAGACTGGCCATGCCAGCACTGGTACCCACTGCTGCGCAGCCTGTCACCCCTGCCATCATGGCATTTACCTCAGATACCAACACTCCTGACCCAGAGGAATGGAGAATTCATGCTTCCCCAATTGCAGACCCTCAGCCTGGCAGCTTGGCTTATTCCCCTGACCTCTCCTCAAGCTGCCAGCCTAAGTAAACAAGTCCTAGATGTTATACGTGAGGCCAGATGCCCCAGCACTAGAAAATCCTATGCTGACAAGTGGAAAAGGTTTTGCACCTGGATCCAGGCTAAGGGAGCCGGAACGGCACAGCCCCCCCCCCCACACACACACACACCTGTCATCCTGGATTACTTAGCAGACCTACTACACAGGGGTCTGTCCTTCAATTCTGCTAAAATTCATGCCTCTGCCATCTCTGCTCATTAAAGCACAGAGCCACCTCTCTTCTCACATCCTTTTATCAAACAGTTCCTAAGAGGGGCTAACAACTTAAGGCCACCCAGAAGAGCTCCTACCCCAGGTTGGGACCTTAACTTTGTGTTGGAAATGCTCACCCCCCCCCCCACACACACACACACTTTGAAACTGCAGCTTCAGCAGAGTTAAAATTCCTCTCTTGGAAGACAGCCATGCTTCTGGCCATCACTTCGGCTAGAAGAGTATCAGAGTTACAAGCACTCATAGCTGTAGAGCCCTTAATCATTTTCCATGCTGACAGGGTCTCCCTCAGGACTAACCCATCTTTCATGCCTAAAGGGGTGTCCAGTGTGGCTCTTAACCAATCCATTCATTTGCCCACCTTTTTCCCTAACCCACAATACAAGGGGGAAAGGATTTTGCACTCTCTAGATGTGAACAGACAGCTCAGATTCTGTCTGGACAGGACTAAATCTTTTAGAAAAACTGATCATTTGTTAATCAGCTTCGCAGCAGGGGCAGAGGGCAAGGCCATATCCAGACAAACAATCTCCAAATGGATAGCACACTGCAACCATTTCTGCTACAAACAGCATAGGAAACTGCCCCCAAAGGGGATCAGGATGCATTCCACCAGGGCAACCTCCATCTCTGCTGCTTTTCTCAGAGGGATCCCCACCAGGGACATCCTGGAGGCTGCACCATGGACATCTGTTTATACCTTCACCAAGCATTACCACCTGCCTATCTTCTCTAAACCCAGGGCAGGTTTTGCCACAGCAGTCTTGCAGGGCATCCTAGCCAGTCCCTGGTCTACTTTACTGCCTCCACCCTTTTCTTCAGTTTTGGGATTCAACCCAAATGTGATGACTGCAACAGTGAAACACGAAGAACATAGTACAGTTATGTACACTTGCTATAAATGTAGATGTTCGAGTGGATTCACTATTGCAGTCCTGCCCCCACAATCTGTCTCTCTCTCTCTCTCTCTCTCTCTCTGTCTTCCTTTCTCCTTACAGGGAATTTTTGGAATTTACTTTCTACTGGTGGTGATGTTTTTGTGTTCACTGTTGCAGTCATCACACTTGGGTTATCCTGCCAGGGGTAGCCCTCAGTCCGCCCGAATACCAGAGGCTTAGTATTTCTGCGTTGGTTGCTGTCGCTCCAGGACTGACTTCAGGTCATCAGTGGTATAAAATCAGGCAGCTGACGCCATTACATCAGTCTTTATTTGCTGAGGAGCCCGAAGCAGAAGCAGTTCGCACAAGTGCGGGTCAGCCAGTACCTGAGTTTTCATTTCCGAAATTGAAGTTGAAGTCTTCGAAAGCTAAGTACCCCGTTGGGGATCCTTTTTTCTTACTCTAACCAATGTCAAAAAAGGTTAACAATTGTCTCGCCTGTGGAAAGCAATTACCACACCGAGACTTCCATTCTTACTGTGTCACCTGTTTAGGCCCAGACCACGACGTCCCACACTGTCGGTTTTGTGCTTTGTTCAATGCCAGAACTATACATCGTCGAGCCCTTATCATAGCTAAATACTTTTGCTGTCGATCTCCGTATTCAGAAATGGCTTTGGTAAGCCACCCAACTACCGATCTTCCTAAAAAACGTAAGGATAAAGACGGAGACAGACCACACAGGTCCAAAACTGCCGATGACGCTTCCGTTAAGCTAGTCGCCAGTTTGCCGGTACTCAGTGAGGCACTTTTGCAACCCCTAATGCCCATATGGATTGACATGCCGCTACCGAGACCTGTTCGGAGTCCGATATGCCACGAGACTCTTCGCTGATTAAGAATCCTGCCGATGTCTCTACCTTGGATGGGTCCAGAGCCGCTAAGCAGGCACCAGCTTCCGAGGAAGTTTTTCGCACTACCGATATTAGACGTAAACAGACGACTTCTTTCGTATCTTCACTTCTTTCTAAAACTACCGAGTTTCTAAGGCTCAGGGTACAAACTGTGCCTAAAAAAAAGACGACCTAAACTCAAGCACCTTCTTCCATGCCTCAATCCCAAATGCCTAAAATGGCAGAAGACCTTATCATGCTTATTAGGGGAAGCCAGCTTAACCCTTCTAAAAGAAAAAGAGACTTGTCCCCAGCAGTTTTATCTGACCAGGAGTCCAATGACTCTGAGGTTTCAGAATATGAAGAACATGCCCTTGTCTGCTTATGAGGATTCAGATGCAGAGAAATCCATTCCCTCTAAGGCCACCCAGAAGAACTCCTACCCCAGCTTGGAACTTAAGTTTTGTGTTGGAAAAGCTTTGAGCTTTTGAGCCTGCTGCTCCAGCAGAGTTAAAATTCCTCTCTTGGAAAACAGCCTTGCTTCTGGCCATCACTTCAGCTAGAAGAGTTTCTGAGCTACAAGCACTCATGGCTGTGGAACCTTTCATCATTTTTCATGCTGACAGGGTCTGCCTCAGGACTAACCCAACCTTCATGCCTAAAGTGGTGTCCAGTGTAGCTCTCAACCAAATCTATACATTTGTGCACCTTTTTCCCCAATCCTCAAAATAAGGGGGAAAGGATCCTGCACTCTTTAGATGTGCACAGACAGCTCAGATTCTACCTGGATAGGACTAAGCCTTTTGGGAAAACTGACCAGTTGCTAGTCAGCTTTGCAGCAGGGGCAGAGGGCAAGGCCATATCCAAACAAATCATCTCCAAATGGATAGCACACTATCCATTTCTGTTACAAACACCACGGGAAACCAACCCCGCAGAGGTCATGACACATTCCACAAGGGCAACCTCCACCTCTGCAGCTTTCCTCAGAGGGGTCCTTACAAGGGACATCCTGGAGGCTGCAACATGGAGATGTTCTTCGTGTTTCACTGTTGCAGTCATCACACTTGGTTATCTGCCTGCAGGTAGCCCTTAGTCGGCCGGAATACCAGAGACTTCGTATTTCTGCGTCGGATGCAGTCGCTCCAGGACTGGCATCAGGTCGTCAGGAGTATAAAAACAGGCAGCCGACACCATTACCCCAGTCTTTCTTGCCGAGGCGCATGAAGCAGAAGCAGTTCGCAAGTGCCGGTCGGCCGCTACCTGAATTTTCATTTACGAATTCAATAATCCTGAAGTTTTCTGAAGCTAAGTACCCCGTTGGTGATCCTTTTTTCTTGCTCTAACCAATGTCAGAAAAAGTTAACAATTGTCTTTCCTGTGGAAAGCAAGTACTTCACAGAGATTTTCATTCCTACTGCGTGACTTATTTAGGCTCTGACCACGACGTACCTCTGTCGGTTTTATGCCTTGTTTAACGCCTGAACCATTCGTTGTCAGGCTCTCTTTGTCACTAAATTCTTTCGCTGTCCATCTCTGTATTCTGAAATGGCTTCGGTAAGCCATCCGACTACCGATATTCCTAAAAAAACTTTAGGATAAAGACGGAGACGGACCACATATGTCCAAAGCTGCCAACGATGCTTCCGTTAAGCTAGTCGCCAGTCCGCCGGTACTCAGTGAGGTGCTTTCGCAGCCCCTGATTCCCGCTTCAGTGGATTCGCTGGCCTCTACCGAGACCCATTCGGAGTCCGGTATGCCATGAGACTTTTCTTCGACTATGGAACCTGCGGATGTCTCTAAATTGGATGGGTCCAGAGCCGTTGTGCAGGCACTGGCTTCTGAGACAGTTCTTTGGACTCAAACCGACAACTTCTTTTTTAACCAAAACTACCGAGTTTCTTAGGCCTAGAGTACACACTACTCCTAGAAAACCAACCACCAAAGAGCATGCACCTGCTCCCATGCCACAAAAACAATGCTTAGAATGGCAGAAGACCTTATTACAGTGATTAGGGGAAGTCAGCTCTCCCCTGCTAAGAGAAAGAGACCAGTGCCTTACAGCTTCTACAGACCAGGAGTCCGATGACTCTGAGATTTCTGATTATGACGACATGCCCTTATCTGCTTATGAGAATTCAGATGCAGAGGAATCCATTCCCTCTGCCTCCCCTCCAGAGGATTTTTCTTTTGGTGAAACCTTGCATACCTTGAGAGCATTTCCACTGGGAATGCCAAGACTGTCCTCAGTCCAAAAAGAGACTCAGAGAATTCCTAGAGTTGCCTCAGCACAGGCCTTTAGCAATACCCCCTGTCCTGGATGTTGTTGGTGATGTTTTTATGGAATCCAGTCTTACTCCTGACACTTTACTTCCTGCCCCTAGGAAACCAGACAGGTACTACAGAGTTCCTGACACTCATAAATTTCTTTTCAAGAATCCTACTGCTGACCCAGAGGTCATTTTCCAGGGGCCTAAAGGTATCAAGGCTACTACAGCCAAGAATCCCACCCCTTCGGACAAGGATTCCAGAGCTTTGGACAGATGGGATAAGAAGGCATATACATCTGCAACTCTTGCTATTAGGGCACTGAATTGTCAATTTCACATGCTTAAGTACCAGCAGCATATTGTGGAACTTATTAAACAAAAAGTGGCAACCTTTACAGACTGTGCAGAAAAAAAAGAATTGCAGGAGCATATGCACTCTGCAAGTCAAGTCAGTAAGCATACTTTGCAGTGTGGCTTTGACGCCCTAGAAGCATCTTGCCGGGCAGCAGTCACTGGATCTGTACTGAGAAGGCATGCTTGGCTCAAGGAGCAGACCTTGCCAGAACATGTTAAATCAAAGTTAACTAGACGCTCCTTTGAACAAGGGCAGTTAGTTTGGCACCAGAGCCGAAGAGGTTCTTAAAAAGATGGAAGAAAAAACTAAGTCTATGCAGACTGTTAAAGAATTCTTACAAATGCAACCCCCTAGATTCACTAGGCATTGCCCTTCCAAACACTGGTCCTTTCCAGCACCCTCCAGGCCTTCGCAAACCAGACCCAGGGGGAAACAGACCACCCAGACTAAAGTCTCAGGGTATGCAGAGATCTAAGCAATGGAGTGCCCCCACCTCTAAAGCAGGGAGTGGTAAACCACCTCCTTACGGATAAAAAACTCACAATGACTTCTTTACTCGACTCCCCAGCCCTGCCCAATTGCTTGTGCCCCTAAGAGGAAAACTTGCCCTTCATGCAAAAAATTGGATGTCCATCACACAGGACCAGTGTGTCCTCAACATTGTATCCCAGGGGTACAAATTTTATTTCCATTCACTGCCACCCCCAAGCTGGTTTCCAGACCTTCCTCCATACCAGTCGGTAGAGGCTCAAAGTCAAGTAGCCTCCCTGCTCAATATCCGAGCTATTCAGCCGGTTCCAGTAGAACAGAGAGGGGTCATAGATTCTACTCTAGACTCTTCCTGGTACCCAGGAAGTAGGGCTCTTGGCACCCAATCCTGGATTTTTCAGTTCTCAACACCTTCCTGGTGGTACCAAAATTTAAAATGCTTACCCTGCAACAGCTTCTTCCTATGCTAGCCAAGGATGCCTGGTTAGTCACCGTAGACTTAAAAGAAGCCTATCTGCACATCCCCATAAGGGAGTCATGCAGGAAGTATCTACATTTCAGGGCAGAATCTATGCGTTATCTGTTCTCTGCACTTCCCTGTGGTTTATCTATTGCTCCCAGAGTTTTCACAAAATGTCTGGCTCCAGCTATCGCATACTGCAGGCAGACAAATATCCAAATTTTCCCGTATTTGGATGACTGCCTGATTCAGGCAGACAGGAGTTGCTGTTGCAGCACCTGACATTTGTGAAACACCTTCTCACTTCCTTGGAGTACACCATCAACAAAATGAAATCAAAACTGGTACCCAGTCAAAAGATTGTATTCCTGGGAGCAAGCTTGGACACAACATCCCAGATGGCATTCCTCACTTCAGAAAAACAAGTCTATTTGACAGCCTACTTCAAACAGATGGCCACCAGAACCCACCTAGCTGCAAGAAAAATACTGCAGGCCCTAGGGTTCATGGCCCCATGTATAGTGCTAATTCCATATGCAAGACTGCATATGAGGAAACTTCAGTGGTACTTAAAAAGTCTTTGTTGCCAACATTCTCAGGACCTGGAAAGAGTCATTCATGTTATACCCTGTCTAAGGACAGAGTTACTTTGGTGAGTAGAAGTATGCTACCACAACTAGGGACTGCCCTTTTCTCAACCTCCACGCCACCCAGACCCTAATTACAGACGCATTAAACTAAGCTTGGGGAGCACAGATGGACAGCAAATGTATTCAAGGCCACTGGAGCCAAAGTCAAATTCATCTGCTCATCAACCAAAAAGAGATGCTAGCTGTGCAGAACGCCCTGACAGCTTTCAGATCCCTACTCCTTCCAGGACAACTGCTAATAAAAACAGACAACACCGCAGTTATGTGGTACATCAACAAGCAGGGGGGAACCCACTCCTACCCACTCTGCAGGTTAGCCATGGCTCTGTGGCACACGGCCTTGGACATGCAAGTCCATCTGCAAGCTCAATTCCTGTCAGGCAAACAAAACTCACTGGTAGACGACTTAAGCAGAAATCTCCTAAACCCACACGAGTGGCAGTTGGAGCCCAGCACCTTCAATCTTCTGATTCGGAAGTGGGGGACCCCAGATGTGGATCTCTGTGCCTCCCCCTACAGTCACCAGCTCAGCAAATTCTGCACCAGGAATCATCACAGCAGGGCCTGGAAAATGGATGCCTTATCTTTTCAGTGGGTAAATCTCTCAATCTATGCCTTTTCCCGTGTACCCCTTCTCTCAAGAGTATTACTCAAGATAAGACAGGACAGACCAAGGACAATTCTGATTGCCCTGGACTGACCACGCCAGCACTGGTACCCACTCCTGCACAGCCTGTCACCGGTGCCACCCTGGCACCTACACCAGAACCCAACCCTGCGCTCTCAGCAGGAGGGACAGACTTTGCATCCACAACTGCAAACCCTAAATCTTGCATCCTTGCTTATTCCTTGAATTCCCCCCAGCAACTCTTAAGCAAGCAGGTTCTGGATGTCATTCTTGAAGCTAGAAGTCCCAGTACAAGAAAATCCTATGCTGATAAGTGGAAAAGGTTCTGCTCCTGGATCCTATCTAAAGGAGAGGACACAACTCTGCCCTCCCTGCCTCTAATCCTAGATTACTTAGCAGATCTACTCCGCAAAGGTATGTCCTTCTCCTCCATTAAGATACATGCCTCAGCCATTTCGGCTTATTACAACACTGAGCCACCTCTCTTCTCGCACCCTCTTATCAAGCTGTTCCTGAGAGGGGCAAACAACTTAAGGCCACTAAGGAGAGCACCCAGCCCCTGCTTGCGACCTTAACTTTGTACTGGAAAAGCTCGCACTCCCCCCTCCTTTGAATCCGCTGCATCAGCAGACTTAAAATTCCTCTCTCGGAAAACAGCCTTGCTTCTGGCCATCACTTCAGCTAGAAGAGTGTCTTGAGCTACAAGCACTTATGGCTGTGGAACCCTTCATTATTTTCCATGCCGTCAAGATTTCCCTCTGGACTAACCCTTCCTTTATGCCTAAAGTGGTGTCCAGTGTGGCTCTCAACCAATCCATCCATTTGCCAACTTTCTTCCCTAATCCTCAAAATAAAGGGGAAAGGATCCTGAACACCTTGGATGTGCACAGACAGCTCAGAGTCTACCTTAATAGGACTAAGCCCTTCAGAAAATCTGACCAGTTACTAGTCAGCTTTGCAACAGGAGCAGAAGACAAGGCCATTTCAAAACAAATCATTTCCAAATGGATAGCACACTGCATCCATTTCTGCTACAAGCACCATGGGAAACCAGCCCCTCAGGGGGTCAGAGCACATTCAGCTAGGGCAACATCTACCTCTGCAGCATTTCTCAGGGGGAGTTCCTACCAGGGACATCCTAGAAGCTGCTACCTGGTGTTCAGTACACACCTTCACCAAGCATTACCACCTGTCTATCTTTTCCAAATCCAGGGCAGGTTTTGCAACAGCAGTCCTGCAAGGCATACTAGCCAGCCCCAACTCTTCTTGACTGCCTCCACCCTTCTTCAGCTTTAGGAATCCACCCAAGTGTGATGACTTCAACAGTGAAACAAGAACATGGCACAGTTGTGTACACTTACCATAAATGTAGATGTTCGAGTGTATTCACTGTTGCAGTCCTGGTTTCCCACCCTCCATCTCCCTTGTCTCTCTCACTTTCTACATGAATTCTTGGTATTTACTTTCTACTGGTGGTGTTTTTTCACCATAACCTAGCTCCCTATTTGGGGGCTTCTGATTTTTGGAACAAGAAAAACTGATGTAATGGCGTCAGCTGCCTGATTTTATACCACTGACGACCTGACGTCAGTCTAGGAGCGACAGCAACCAACTCAGAAATACTAAGCCTCTGGTATTCGGGCCGACTGAGGGCTTCCCCTGGCGGGATAACCGAAGTGTGATGACTGCAACAGTGAACACACTCGAACATTTACATTTATGGTAAGTGTACACAACTGTACTTTCTTCCACCATATCATAGCTCCCTGTTTGGGGGCTCCTGACAGGGCAAGAAAAACTGATGTAATGTCATCAGCTGGCTGATTTTATACCACTGATGACCTGATGTCAGTCATGGAGTGACTGCAACCGATGCAGAAATACTAAGCCTCTGGTATTTGGGCCTACTAAAGGCTACCCCTGGCAGGATAACCCAAATGTGATGACTGCAACAGTGAATACACTTGAACCTCTACATTTATGGTAAGTGTACACAACTGTACTTTCCTTTTTCTCTGGCCTCATCTAGTACACCCGCCTTGGGTTCTGGATCAGCTTCCACATCTCCTGTCTTATCCATTCGGCCTGCCTCACCTGGACATTTAAGCCCTCAAACTCACCGCATGGTTTCTCCACGACCAGTGATGGCTAGACAGTCCAAGGTTTTTTTGTCTAGTTATAGACTTTCTCATGTCTTCCCAGAAGGCTTTGACAAGAAACATATATGAGATTAAATAGAAAGGTTTTCTGTTTGGACCAGGGAGAGACATTTGGACTCTTTTTCAGCCCCCATTTCAGCAGTCTTGGATTTTCCTGGCCTCAGTCTTTCACTGTGGGGTGAGTTGTTTTATGATCAAAGTTCAACTTGCTGCTATCGCACATTTTCATATTGGGAAAAATCATTCTTCCTTGGCATTTATCAGATTATGTAAAGCTTTTCTTAGTGTATTGTCCTCCTTAGACCTCTGATTAATGATCCCACTCCTCCTTGGGTTGTACACTACTCTTACAAGCTTTGACACAGTTCCCTTTGAACCAGCAGCCAAAGGGGACCTAAAATGCTTGTCTTAAACCATTTTTCTAGTCGCCATTACCTCAGCCAGACTAGTATCTCAACTCCAGGCTCTGTCTTCTCAACCTCTATATCTGAGTTTTCACAAGGATATGGTTTCCCTGCAAAACAGTCTCCCTTTCTTGCCAAAGGTTGCTTCAGAAGCAGTACTTAACCAAAATATTAATTTGCCAGTTTTCTTTCCAAAATTCACTTAATAAGAGAGAGTATGTGCTGCAGTTGTTGGATGTACATAGACAACTCGGATTTTTATCTGCATAGAACACAAACCTTCAGAAAATCTGATTAGCTTTTTGTTTCATTTTCAAAGGCTAAATTGGGCAAGCCGTTTTCAAAAGTAACCTTTATCAGGTGGCTTACTGGTTTGTATTTGCCATGTTTACAAGGATAAAGGATTGATCTTATTGGGAGTCACCAAGGATTCATCAAAAAGATCCATTTCCACTACTTCTGCCTTCTTATCCAGAACTTCAGCAGATGATAGTTGTGCCACAGTTACTTAGACTAATACTCGTACTTTGATTGCTCATTACAAAGTGGAGATTTTCTCCACTGATAGGGCAACTTTTGGCTTTGCCATTCTCTGATATATCCTTCCATGATAACCACCCTGGGTTTTAAGCAGCTGGGGACCCTGTCCAATCATTGAAGAATGGATGAAAAAAACATCATCAGATACAAAAGTTGTGTACTCACCATAACGATGGGCCTGTGTTGTCTATTTTCATATTTCTTCAACATCCCTCCCTCCATTTTTCCTTCCATGGCACAGAAAATGTTTATAGAGACTTCTCCTGGTTTAATTTCTCCAAGTCTTTTGGATTTCTAATTCATGAAGGGAATAGACCTCATTCCTAAATCAAAGTATGGTTAAAGTTTGTGAAATTAGCATTATTTCAGTCTTTGACGTTAGCCAGAAAGTGCTCTTCACAGTACCCGCAATGTTGCCAGAATTGACTTATGTAGTTCATACGGAGTTAAGTGTATTGATAGCATATCTAAATATGACTGTAAATTCTATATTATGAGACCCATTGCTCCTGCCACTATTGGAGGTGTCTGGGTATCCTCATCCTACATTGCCCTCTTTACTGCCTACAAATTGTGGTATTTTATAACTTTGTAATTCTCTGTACATAAGACAGTGTAGTCACTGGGTGTAGTAGTTTCAGTGTTCACTGCTGCTTTTGTCTTTTTTTCATGGACTACTTTATCTGATTTTCTCTCATCTCTTTTTTGAACTTTTGGTAATAGGTGATCTCATGTGATATAATAGGTAATCCCATGTTTCCAGTGCTTTTCAGCTACTGTAATGTTTGCCTAATCCCCAGTGCAACAGTCTTGCCACATAATTATGCCTTTCAGCATGCCATTAGTATATCACACCCAGAAACTAGATGTGCGACTGTTTCCTTTCAGCATGCCATTAGAGTATCACACCCAGCAACAAGATGTGCGACTGTTTCCAATTCTTTTTTTTTACAAAACCTGCATTTGTTTGCTTCTCCCATGTGTTCATTAGATCTTGTAAACCAACATGTACACAGTCTACTATTCTGGGCCGCTAATATTAAACTTTCATCATTTGATTTAAATTCACCTCTCCTTATCCATTCCTGCATCAGATCCTGATCGACATGAGGTTGTTCCAGGATTTTGCTATACATGCAACTATATTTATGCCTTTTCCATATTTCTTGCCTTCTCATTTGATCTTTCACCTTGTATACTTCTGTTTTTTGGCACATTTCAGTTACTGCCTGATTTTTGTCTGTTTCTGGTTTGATTTCCATTCCCGATTAACACTGATATGCTTCTGCTAAGCTAAGCAGGGAAGTCAAGTTAGAATTGTTCTTCTTATGTTTTAAAATGTTCACCATGTTTGGATCTTGGGAGGTCAGCTGATATGTGTGCAGTTGTATGATTGCAGATCTACACATGTAATCAATTTTGGAGGAGGCCCATACCTCCAGTACTGGGAATATATAATTTTTTTATACACTGATTTTTATAAGTCATTTGATAATCTTGAAGCATTTTTCTAATTTTCATATCCAACAGATCCAGTACCTTTTTGGGCCAGTCATTCACCCCAAAACTCTAAGTTAGGACTGGAAGAGCAAATTGGTTTATAGCTTGGACTTTATCCCTAGATGTCAGGGCTGTTTTCAGTATTAAATTTAGTCTTTTAAAATATTCCTTACTAAGTTTTTTTCGCATTTGTTCTTGTTTTATTGTTGATCCTTCATGAATTTCCAAATATTTATGCACTCTTTCCTGCTCAGGTTCCTTTATATCACATTCCTGTCCCGGACTGAAATTTTTTTGGTTCTGCAGCTTTCCTGCTTTAATGGTTGCTTTTGCACGTTTATCAAGACCAGATGACATTCTTTGTCATCTGAGAAAGTTTTAACCACTTCCAGGTGTGCTTTCAGTTTCTCAGCTGATCAACTATACAGTTTTAAATCATCCATAAAATGATGATGTCTTTACGCTTTGTTGTTTTCTGGGAGCCAAATTGTAACAATGACCTAAGCTGTTACATAGACAGGACAAAAGAGCAGCAGTGACCCAGGGTCACCGTGGAATATCCCCCTTTAAATTTTTATCCCTGGGAGATAATAATTTGCCCTTTATCATGGCTTAGCTACAGGGTGGTTTGCCACTGTTTCATGGTCACTGTAATTAATTGATCAGTGTAGGGTGCATCTTGTATATCTGTATGCACTCCTTTATCCATGAATGTGAGATGCTGTCAAATGCTTTTTGTAGCCTGTCTATGCCATACTTAGATTCTTCCCCTTTTTAAAGTTCTCCATTATGACTTTATTTAACAACAAATGATCCTTTGCTCCATATAACATTTTTATTTTCTTTTTATTCTATTGCCATGATTTATTTTCTTCTAAATGATTGTAAACTCTGTTGGCATCAATTCTAGTATATAATTTGCACATCGTTGGAAGGCAAGTTATTGGTGTATAGTTTTTAGGATAGTTTGAAGGCTCACTCTTAAAGAGGAGTATTGTTTTTCCTGTTGTTAACCTGGTTGGTGCCTTTTCAAAGTGCACATATAAGTAGATGTCCTTCAAGAATGCAACTGCAGTCATAACATATGGGTTGTCCTGCTTCAGGCAGCCCTCGGTCGGCCGGATTCCAAAGTCTGGGTCCGACGTCGGCTGATGTCGCATTTCTCTCCGACGTCAGAGCGGCTGGAGTATATAAGCATCAGCCGACGCCATCTTCTTCAGTCTTTCTTGCCGCGCGGTGCCCGAAGCAGAAGCAGTTCGCAAGTGCCGGTCGGTCAGCTCCTGTATTCTTCGAAACCGAAGTCATCAAAAAAGCTAAGTACCCCGTTGGGGACCTTTTCTTGCCTCAGCCGATGTCAGAAATTACTGAAAAAGTAAATAATTGTTTGTCTTGTGGTAAACAAATACCTCATAAGGATTTCCACTCTTACTGCCACCCTTGCCTTGGCCCAGACCACGACGTCTCGGCCTGTGCCGCCTGTGCTCGCTTCAATAAGTGCACTCTCAGGCGCCGGGCGGAGTTCACTGAAGACTTTTTCGGCGAAAAATTTGATTATACAATGCCGTCGGAACAACCGACAACGCAGACTCTAAAACGAAAAGACCGGGACCGACATCCTCGGCCCGCGTCTTCCACCAACACCACGCCAAAACTAACCGCGAGTGCCCCGGTTCCCTCTGAGGCAGTTATTCCACCGCCACGAACCGAAGACACCGCATTACCGATACCTCCGATACCGGAGGCCACTCCGACGCCAGTTATTGATTTTCCTCCGGATACTGAAACCGAGGAAATGCCTGAGACCATTGCTGTTGATAAGGTCACTCCTGCATGTGGAGCGGCTAGGCCTCCCATGTCCATGTCTATCAAGGCCTACACACGTGCCAAGGCAGCCAGCAAGTCCAAGCATCTTACTGCTAAAACCTTACCTCAGCCTACTCCTGAAACTCAAATCATGTCTATGGCCGCAGATTTAATTTCCCTTGTCAGAGGTTCCCAGGCCCATCCTGAGAGAGGATCCCAGCCTCCTCCTGATAAGAGGCCCAGGGTTGAACCCTCTGACCCTCTCCCTTCAGATGAAGATTCTGAGGACTCTGTTCACTCCGAAAGCCAGGAAGAGCCCTTCCAGACCTATGAGGATTCAGATGCAGAGGACTCTATTCCCTCGGCCTCTCCTCCTGAGGATATTTCTTTTGGGGAAGTTCTGCATTCCATGAGGGAGCATTTTCAGTGGCAAGGCCAGGAATATTCAGATTCCAGAAAGCGCCTTCGAACCTTCCTTAAAAAGCCCCAACACAGACCCTTAGCTATACTTCCTGTGCTTGATGTTTTATACTCTGACTCCAGTGTTACCCCTGATACTCTTCCTCCTGCTCCTGTCAAGCCCGACAGGTACTATAGGGTCCCAGAAACCCATTCTCATTTCTTTAGGGCCCATGCTGTTGATTTAGAAACAATTTCCCAGGGGCCTAAAGGGGTTTCAGCTACTACCTCCAAAAACCCTTTGCCTTCCGACAGGGAAGCAAGGTCCTTGGAGAGATGGGGGAAGAAGGTTTACACCTCCACTACTTTATCTATGAGAGCTCTCAATTGTCTCTTTCACATGTTTCAATATCAGGATTTCCTGTTAGATGATTTACAGAAAAGATTCGCCTCTCCTGAACCTTTAGATAGGAAGTCTTTGCAGGAGGCTGTGCATAATTCTCAGCAGGTTAGCAATCACTTTCTACAGTGTGGATATGATGCATTGGAGGCTTCATGTAGGGCAGCTATGACAGGGGCGGTCATTCAGAGACATGCATGGTTAAAAGAACAACCTTTACCAGATCATGTTAAGGCAAAACTTCTTGGCGACCCTTGGAAAAGAACAAGCTTTTGGTGCTAATGCTAAAGATGTGTTAAAGTCCATTGAGGAAAAAGCCAAGTCAGTTCAGACAGTCAAAGATTTCCTCCAGGTTCAGCCGCCCAGATTCAGCAGGAACTGGCCTTCAAAAACTGGTCCTTTCCTAATCCTGAAAGATTTCAAAGGGGCAAAACAGGCGTGTCCGAGGAAGAGGGCAATACAGAGGATCCTACAGGGGACGACAATGGCAACCAGCAAACCAAAGAAGTGACACAGGGGTTTCTCCTGCCCAGGACAATCTCAATGACTTTCCTCTACTTCCGCTGACCAAGGAGCAAGCAGAAGCTCCTTTGGGCGGAAAGTTATCTTTGTTTTCAAAAAATTGGCACACACTGACAAAAGACAAATGGATTTTGGACATTATAGACCACGGTTACAGGTTCCATTTTCATACCTTGCCAAGAAAACAAGGCATGCCAAATCTTCCACAAAATCAGAGGGCAGAGGCTATCAAGCAAATTTCTCTGCTTGCTCAGATCAAAGCAATAGAAAAAGTTTCACAACAAGAGCAAGGTCAGGGGTTTTATTCAAGACTGTTCCTTGTTCCAAGAAAAGAAACTCAATGGAGACCAATACTGGACTTGTCCGCTTTAAACACTTTTCTCATATTACCAAAGTTCAAAATGCTGACTCTACAGCAACTCCTTCCCATGCTGGGCAAGGGGTCTTGGCTGATTACTCTGGACCTCAAGGAGGCATACCTGCATGTCCCTATCAGACACAGCTGCAGAAGATACCTCAGATTTATTGCAGGGCCAGAGCATTATCAATTCTCAGCATTGCCATTTGGCTTATCTACTGCACCCAGAGTATTCACGAAATGCCTGGCATCAGTAATTGCTCATTGCAGGCTCCAGGGGATTCAGATCTACCTGTACCTGGACGATTGCCTCATACAAGCGGACAACAAACTAACCTTGACATAAAACTTTAATTGTGTCATACACTTGCTACAGGCTCTGGGATACACAGTCAACTTTCAAAAGTCAAGACTTCAGCCATCCCAGCAAATAACCTTCTTAGGAGCCAAACTAGACACAGCCTCTCAAATGGCTTACCTGACAGAAGACAAGCAAAAGAAGTTAACTCATTACTTCAAAAGTTTAGCAAAGCTCACCCAGATGACTGCAAGGAGTTTCCTACAGGCCCTGGGTTACATGGCATCCTGCATTCTCCTGGTCCCACTAGCAAGACTACACATGAGAAAGCTTCAATAGTACTTAAAAAGCTTATGGTCTCAACACAGCAACAACCTAGAAGCAACTATTCCACTCACTCCATGTCTTCGAAAGGAATTTCTATGGTGGGCCACAGTAAGCCAGTCAAACAGAGGTATGTCATTCAAAAAACCTCAGATAACACAGACCATGACCACAGACGCCTCAGACCTTGGAAGGGGGCGCACATGGAGGGCAGATGTATTCAAGGGCAATGGTCTCCAAAGGAAACACATCTGCATATCAACCAAAAAGAAATGCTAGCAGTAATGCATGCCATCGAGGCCTTTGGACAACAACTTCAACAAGGCCACCTACTAATACGGACAGACAACACCACTGTGATGTGGTACATAAACAAGCAGGGGGCACTCATACTTACCTCTTTGCAGACTGACAATGAATCTTTGGGAAAAATCACTGGGTCTAAACATACAGTTACAATCCCAGTTTGTTCCAGGCAAAGACAATGTTCTGGCGGACAGTCTAAGCAGGAATTTCCTAGACCCCCACGAATGGAGGCTACATCCAGACATCTTTATACGACTCACCTCGACATGGGCAGGCCGGACGTAGACCTATTTGCCTCCCACCTCAATCATCACTTACAAAAGTTCTGCTCAAGGACATATCATCCACAAGCATGGAAAATAGATGCCCTCTCATTCAACTGGAGCTCCCTAATAATTCATGCGTTTCCACCCCTGCCACTGATGACCACAGTGTTATTAAAGATCAAGGCAGAGCAGCCAAAGGGGATCCTAATAGCTCCAGACTGGCCAAGACAACACTGGTACCCACTACTACGGAGCATATGTCAAAACAAAACGTGGGCCCTTCCACAATGGCCCCAACTTTTGACTCCACACAACTTCAGGACAGTTCATCCCAGCATCCAGACGCTACAGCTAACAGCTTGGGAAATCCCATAAATAACCTCAATTTACCTCTCTCCAAGGAAGTTCAGCGGATACTAACAGAAGCCCGCAGACCATCCACCAGAAAGGCTTACTCAGCCAAATGGAAGAGATTCAGCATTTGGAATACCAACAAGGGTCATGATGCATCACTTTTGAGCATCCCACTCATTCTGGAATACTTGGCAGATATGCTACATAACGGACTCTCATACTCTTCCATAAAAATACATGCTTCAGCTATCTCAGCTAGATACAACACTGATCCACCTGTTTTCACATCCTTTGTTAAGGCAATTTCTTAGAGGAATCAAGAATATAAAGCCCCCAAGAAAGGCACCAGTACCAGCTTGGGACCTCAATTTTGTCCTAGAAAAATTGACTCTACCTCCCTTCGAGCCAGCAGCTTCTGTGGATTTACAATTTCTTTCCTGGAAGACAGCTTTCCTGCTGGCCATAACCTCAGCAAGAAGGGTTTTGGAAATACAGGCCTTAATGGCAATACCACCGTTCATAACTTTTCACAGAGACAGGGTCTCCTTACGAACCAACCCTACCTTTCTGCCAAAAGTGGTATCTAGGGTTTATTTAAATCAAGCAATTCACCTGCCTACTTTCTTTCCCAATCCTGAGAACAAAGGGGAAAGACTGTTACATACCTTGGACATACACAGACAACTTCGCTACTACCTGGACAGAACCAAGACCAGTAGGAAGTCTGATCAGCTTTTTGTAGCTTACGCCCCTGGAGTACAAGGAAAAGCAATTTCCAAACAGACAATTTCAAAATGGATTGTACATTGCATCAGATTCTGTTATTCCTTCCATGGAAAGAGTGTGCCAGCCAATGTCAGACCACACTCCACCAGAGCTACAGCCACCTCTACAGCATTTTTAAGAGGGGTGCCTACAAAAGACATTCTAGAAGCTGCTACATGGAGCTCCGTGCATACATTTTCTAAACACTACAACCTCCCTTTATATTCCAGATCCAGAGCAGGCTTTGCTTCGGCAGTCCTGCAGGGATTGATAGCTACACCATCCTTTTCTTAGAGCATACCACCTCCCCCAGCTAAGCTATGGTATTCAACCCATATGTTATGACTGCAGTTGCATTCTTGAAGGACATAGTACAGTTTTGTACCTACCATAAATGTAGATGTCCGATAGATATGCAACTGCAGTCGGTTTTCCTCCCTCCTTCCCTCTATGCCTTGGGTCCACTCCTCTCCCTGTTATCCTTAGCTGGGGATATCTGTTATGGTGTATCTGTTTATTGCTTATTTATTGTGTGGAAACCTATTATTGTCTTCCAATTTGATTACAGCCTTCCTTGGAGGGCACCTGGCATCTGGGGCAAGAAACACTGAAGAAGATGGCGTCGGCTGATGCTTATATACTCCAGCCGCTCTGACGTCGGAGAGAAATGCGACATCAGCCGACATCGGACCCAGACTTTGGAATCCGGCCGACCGAGGGCTGCCTGAGGCAGGACAACCCATATGTTATGACTGCAGTTGCATATCTATCGGACATCTACATTTATGGTAGGTACAAAACTGTACTTTCTTACTCTGGGCTAAATCTTTCTGTAAAGATGTTAATACATTTTGCCAGAATTTGGGTTCTGCATCTGGGTCTGGGGTTTTCACTTAGGAGCTTTTCTTAATTTTGATTTTATTTCTCTGTCGGTTACTTCATCCCATTTTATAGCTGTACATTTGAACTTTTTAATGCCTTCTACTACTTCTCTCCCTTCAGCTTCTTTTTATGTACCACAGGGTCTATGTAGGTATTTCTCCAAAGTGTGTCTATTTCTTCTTTTTTGGTGGTATTTCTTTGCCTTTTGCCCCGTTTCCTAATTCTCTATAAATCTTTTTTGGGTCATTGTTGAATTATTTCTTTTGTACGTTTCTGCATATTTCTGTCTATGCTGATACATTTAGTTTATTATTTACAATAGTATATCTTAGATCCTGATCTGTCCTGATACCGCTAATTACTTTTATCATGTCTATCTTTTTAAGTATTTCTGTTTATCTGTTTCCCCTTCTGTACTCTTCTAACAGTGACACTTCCTGTCTTAATTGCTTTATAATTTTCTCTATTCCATATCTTCATGATGGCATTTGATTTCTTCCCTCTCTTTACCTCTATTACCTTATATTTTTGTGGCAAGGCTTTATCAGTTTTTAATTTAGCTGTACAGTAGTATATCCCATTTACTTCTGTTATTATCACATGAATTTCTGTTGTCTTGATTACTGCGTTCATTTCTTTTATTAGAATTCTAACATTTTGAGTCTTGTTGACTTTCTGTAATCATTACTTACATTGATAGTAATATGTCTATCCATCTCTATTAAGTCAAGCACCTCCTTCCGTAGAATATTTTCTTCTAAACTGAGGCCACACTCTCTATTCTTCATTTCCTGCAGACATTCTACAGAAATTTCCAGAACATCTTCCTGTGATATATTCTCTTCAGTTACATCCTGCGTCATCCATTGCTCTTTTATATGGAAACTAATTGGTCTGTCATTCCACAACATTGACTGGATCAGACTTGCCGCCATTTCCTGCTCTATCCGTTGCTGTAGTAAAGCTCCCACCGAACTTTATTGGTTTCCTACTGAAGGCTCCAGAGCATTTTCATGTGTCAAAATTCAGCTGCTTCTCGTTCCACTTGTTTCTCCTTAATTTGGGGACTCTGGTAACATCACAGCATGATGGAACAATGAGTTGGATTTTCAGCATTAAATCCTTCTCTTCACAGGTAATCCGTAAGTTGTGTTTCGATTTCTTTAACGTCTCCATTACTAATCCTGTTTTATACTTTCTACCTTTTCTTTTGTATTGTGAAATTTTCCATATCTGGATGCCTAAGCCCGTATTTCTCTTCAAATATCTTTGTTGCTGCTATTTTTGTATTGATTATGCAAAGCAGAAAGGAAAACTAAATACTGCACCATATTAAATCTTTTTTCCCCTGTCCATATTTCTTCTTCAGATATCTTCTTCACCTTTTTCTCCTTACCTTGGGGACTCATTGTTCCATCATGCTGTGATGTTAGCCAAGTTAGATTTTCATCACTGAACCCTTCACTTCACAGGTATTCCATAACTTCAGCTTCTATTTGTTTATCTTCTGCTTTACTAATCTTCTGTTCTACACTCCAGTTTGTGATCTTATTCTTTGTATTGTGAATTTTTCCATTCCTGGGTGCCTTTGCCTGTATATCTTCTCATATATCATTGGAGCTTCTTTTTGTATTTATTCATTTGGGTTTCTCCTTTGCGTAAGTATTGTACCATAGCAGAGCTCTCTTTCTTTCCCATGTCCATGTTTCTTTTTTATACTTTTCAAAAAAATCTCTAGGTTTTGTTCTTTATATTTTCTCACTTTCTCAGTCAATGTTTTCCAAAAGACATAAAGTTTCTTGGTCTATATAATGTTTTTCATGGTTCTGTTATATTAATGAACACAAATTTGCATTTGAAGCTTTTGACAGTTATTTTTGTGCAAGTATTTTTCTTTTCTCTAATTTCTCTCTGTCTTTTGTAGTACATTCTATCTGGAAATTCTGGGCTTCTAGCATAATAGTAACAGCATATAATTTTGATGTTCATCGTGTTTCACTATTGCAGTCATTACTCTCGGGTTATCCTGCTGGCAGGCTACCCGCAGTTGGCCTGAGTTCCAAAGTCTAGGTCCGGCATCGGTTGCTGTAGCCTCTTCCCTGACGTCAGTGCGCCAGGGGTATAAAAGATGCAGCCAACGCCATTTTCTTCCGTCTTTCGTGCCGCACGGTGCCCGAAGCAAAAGCAGTTCGCAAGTGCCGGTCGGCCGACTCCTGAGATTTTCAAAGCTGAATTTCAGAACCAAAGTCTTTATTAAAGCTAAGTACCCTGTTGGGGAAACTTTTTTCTTGCTCCAGACCGATGTCAGAAAAAGTTAACAATTGTATTTCTTGTGGGAAGCAAATACCTCATAAGGATTTTCACTCTTACTGTATTCCTTGCCTAGGCCCTGATCACAACATTGCTAGTTGTCGGTTTTGCGCTAGATTCAACCAACGCACTATCAAGTGTCGGTTCGATTTTGCATTTCATTACTTTGGCCAAAGATTTAATTATATAATGCTGGCAGGACAGCCGACAACCGGAGTTTACAAAAAACGCAAGGACAAGGATAGGCATCCGAGGTCCAAAACCGACGACGTAGCCTCTTCTAGGCTAGTCGTCGGTTCTCAGTGAGGCGCTTTTGCAGCCCCCGGTGCCCGCTACCTCAGAGTCAAAGGCCGCTTCCGACTCCCATGTGGAGCCGACTGGGCCTCTGGAAACTCAAGGTATTGGACACTCTGAAATCAATCCCTCAGATGGGTCCAGAGCTGCTGAGCAGGCACCGGCTTCTGAGGGTGTCTTCAGACCTACACAACTATATATTAAGCCATCCTCAGCTTCAAAGACAAAGTTTAAAGCAGCTCAAAAGACAAAGAAACAAGTACAGCATTCTCTTGCTCAGACTTCCATGCCTAAAAAACAGATGCTCAAAATGGCCGAAGACCTAATTACTTTGATCAGGTGCTTCCATCCCCCTCCTGATAAGAGGCCTAGGCAAGACACAGAGTTTGACTCTTCTCATCAGGTATCTATTGCCTCTGATTCCTCTTCTGAACAGGATTTTTCCATGCTTCCTATGAGGATTCTGATGCTGAAGAATCCATTCCTTCAGCCTCTCCTCCTGAGGACTGTTCCTTTGGGGAAACACTGCATACTATGAGGGAGCATTTCCACTGGGAGAGCCAAGATTATTCAGAGTCTAAGAAAAGGCTCAGAGACTTCCAACTACTTCCTCGGCATAGACCCCTTGCCATTATTCCTGTTTTAGACATTGTAGAGGATGTATTTTCAGAGTCCGGACTATCCCCCTGACTCTTTACCCCCTGCACCTGCTAAGCCAGACAGATACTACAGGGTCCCGGATTCTCATAAATTCCTATATAAAAACCCCGCTGCTGACCCAGAAACTATATCTCAGGGTCCCAAGGGGGTTAAGGCCGCTACTGCAAAAAACTCTGTCCCCTCTGATAGGGATTCTAGGGCTATAGACAAGTGGAGGAAAAAAGTATACACTTCTGCCACCCTGGCTGTAAGGGCTTTAAATTGTCAATTTCATATGCTTAAATATCAGTAATATTTACTGTCGCTACTTGAACAGAAAATGTTGACAAATACTGAATGTTCTGAGAACAAGGAATTGCAGGATTTATTGCATGCAACTGAACAAGTGGGAAAGCATATTTTGCAATGTGGTTATGGTCCTTTCCAGTCTCAGACAGACCACAAAGAGGCAGATACAGGTGTCCTAGAGGCAGATCTCAGCCCCAAGGCTCATACAGGTCTAAGCAATGGGGTGCTCCTATCTCCAAAAGCGGAGAAGACAAATCGCAACCTTACAGGAAACAGTCCCAATGACTTTCCTCTTCCAGTTCCAAGCAGTTTCCTTTTGACAGCCCCCTTAGGGGGAAAACTAGCACTTTTTTTCATCAAATTGGCAAATGGTTACCCAAGACAAATGGGTTCACAACATAGTGTCCCAAGGCTACAGGTTCTATTTCCACACCCTACCAAGGTCAAAGGGCATGCCAGACCTGCCACACAATCAATGGGCAGAGGCACAAAAACAAATTTCAGCCCTCATGGACATGAGGGCCATTCAGCAAGTACCACAACAAGAGCAGGGGCAAGGATTTTACTCCAGACTTTTTCTAGTGCCTAGGAAGGACAAAAACTGGAGACCAATTCTGGGCCTATCTATACTAAATACGTTTCTGGAAGTTCCAAAATTCAAGATGTTAACTCTACAGCAGCTACTGCCCATGTTGGGCAAAAGGGCTTGGCTAGTAACTTTGGACCTGAAAGAGGCATACCTGCATGTCCCAATCAGACAATCTTGCAGAAGATACCTCAGATTCATAGCTGGCTCAATGCATTACCAATTCTCTGCACTGCCCTTTGGCTTATCTACTGCGCCCAGGGTCTTTACAAAATGCCTGGCACCAGTAATTGCGTTTTGCAGACAAAAAGGAATTCAAATTTATCCCTACTTGGACGGCTGCCTAATTCAAGCAGAGAACAAGGACACTCTTCTAAAGCATCTGGCGTTTGTAAAAAGATTACTAATTGGCCTAGGGTACACAGTAAACGAAAAGAAATCAAAACTAGTGCCCTCTCAAGAGATAATATTCCTGGGCGCAAGTTTAAATACAACTTCCCAGATGGCTTATCTCACGCCAGACAAGCAAAAACAACTGACTACTTACTTCAAGAAATTGGCAACAAAAACCCACTTATCTGCAAGGAAAATTCCGCAGGCCTTGGGTTTCATGGCATCCTGCATTCTACTAATTCCATATGCCAGACTGCATATGAGGAAACTACAGTGGTATCTGAAAAGTGTTTGGACTCAGCATTTCCACAGCCTGGAGACAGTAATTGTACTCATTCCCTGCCTACAGCAGGAGTTTCGATGGTGGGCAGAAGCCTGTCACCACAACAAGGGTCTGCCATTCAGATTACCCACAGCCAGCAGACACTGACAAAGGATGCATCAGATTATGCCTGGGAGGCCCATATGGCAGGAAAATGCATTCAGGGCACGTGGCCTGCAAACCAGATTCATCTTCACATCAATCAAAAAGAGATGCTAGCTGTTCAAAATGCCCTGACACCTTTCAAGGACCTGCTTCATCCAGGACAATTACTAATAAAGACAGACAACCGTACGGTCATGTGGTACATAAACAAGCAGGGAGGTACTCATTCCTACCCCCTCTGCAGACAAGCAATGACCTTATGGGACACAGCATTGGCCTTTCAACTTCACCTGCAAGCTCAGTTCCTGCCAGGAAAAACAAATACTCTGGCAGACGAACTAAGCAGAAACCTCATCGATCCCCATGAATGGAAACTGGATCCACAAGTCTTCAGGATGATAACAAGGAAATGGGGATGCCCAGACATAGATCTATTTGCCACCCCTGACAACTGTCAATCGCAGAGATTTTGCACAAGGACTTAACACAAGCAAGCATGAAAAGTGGACGCCCTATCATTCAGCAGGAAAAATCTAACAGTATATGTCTTTCCCCCACTACCTCTCCTTCCCAAAGTACTCCTAAAGGTCAGACAAGAGAAGCCAAAAATTATTCTGATTGCACCAGACTGGCCACGCCAACACTGGTACCCAATCCTGAAGAGCTTGTCTCAAGGTCCAGCATGGATTTTGCCTCAAACTTCTCTCTTGCTGACCCAACAAAACAATCAGATCCTGCGCAGCCAACTCAGGACCTTAAATCTGGCAGCATGGCGGATAATGTAGCCATAATGAACACTCCCCTTTCAAAAGCAGTTATGGATGTTATCTTGGAGGCCAGGAAGCCCAGTACCAGAAAGTCTTATGCAGAAGAATGGAAGAGATTCTGTGCTTGGAACCAGGAACAAGGCATTGACATGTCTGTACCAAGCATTCCTCAGATTTTACAATACCTGACTGAGATGCTGAACAAAGGCCTTTCTTTCTCATCTATTAAGATTCATGCCTCTGCCATTTCTGCACATTACAATACGGAACCACCTATCATTTCTCATCCTTTAATAAGGCAGTGCCTCAGAGGGGCCAAAAACATTAGGCCTCCAAGGAGAACACCAATTCCGGCTTGGGACCTCAATTTTGTTTTGGAAAAACTCACACTGCCTCCTTTCGAGCCAGCATCAGCAGCGGATATTAAATTCTTATACTGGAAAATAGATCTGCTCCTAGCCATCACCTCTGCAAGACGAGTCTCAGAGTTACAAGCACTCATGGCTGTGGAACCTTTCATCATTTTTCATCCAGACAGGGTTTCTCTGAGGACAAACCCTACATTTATGCCTAAGGTGGTGTCCATTGTGGCCCTCAGTCAGACCATTCACTTTGCCTACCTTTTATCCAAATCCACAGAACAAGGGGGAGAAAATTCTGCATTCTCTGGATATACACAGGCAGTTACGCTTCTACTTAGACAGAACTAAAGCTTTCAGAAAGACTGAGCAACTTCTAGTGTCATATGCTGCAGGATCACAAGGAAAGGCTATCTCAAAACAGACTATTTCTAAATGGATAGGCCATTGCATCCGTTTCTGCTATTCTCAACATGGCAAATCAGTGCCTAAGGGCATTAGGACTCATTCCACCAGAGCAGCAGCCACTTCAGCAGCCTTTCTCAGGGGTGTACCAACCAAAGAAATCTTAGAGGCTGCAACTTGGAGTTCAGTGCACACCTTTACGAAGCACTACCACTTGCCTCTCTACTCTTAAGTCCAGAGCAGGCTTCGCCACTGCAGTTCTGCAGGGTCTCATAGGTTCATAGGTTCATAGGTTCATACTAGGCTATCTGCCCAAGGGCATTTATAAGCCTAGCCCATAGTTATGTGGCTTTCGCCACCCCTTTAGTTTGAATAAAAACTATGCCTATCATTTTTCTGTGCCTCTGTCAAGCAGTGACACTGAAGTAATCCCTGGGGTATATCTGCGATCTCCCATCCATTGGTCAAGATTCCTCTTGAACAAGGCCAGCGAGGTACTCTGCCTCACATGTACCGGGATTTTGTTCCACAGCATAGGGAGTCTCTGGGTGATGAATCTGTCCCTCCAGCACGTTCTATTTATAACCGTGTCAAGGTTTAAGTCTCCGCCCTTGTGGTTCTGAGGATCTAGATTTTTGAGGTGAAGCATATTCATCAAATCTGGGTTTGACATGGCCTTATATGTCAGGCACAGGTCACCTCTGAGCAAGCGGTATGAGACTGAATAAAGCTGGAGTTCTTTCAGTCGGGCAGCATAAGACATATTTTGAGACCCTTTATCCTTTTGGTGAGGAACTTTTGGGGCCTTTCAAGCTGCATCAGGTGTCTGGTCAGATACATTCGAGCGGGCATTGTACTCAATCATAGGTCTAATGAGTGATGAGTACAGGGGACGATGACCTCCCTTGATCTAGATGTGAATCCCTTCATGATCAGGTGGGCGATATAGAAGGTTTTCCTAACTACTTTAGCAACATGAGTGTCAAGCGAAAGACTACTGTCAACTTGGGTCCCCAGATCCCTGATGACTTTTTCTGTGCTCAGTGGATTGTCACCTATATGGTAGCTAGGGGTAACCTTGTTTTTCCGAAGGGTATGACTATGCATTTTTGGCGTTTAACTTCAGGCCATGGCTCTGGCACCAGTTATCCGTTTCTGTGAGGCCCTTCTGGAGGATATCTGTGTCAGATGTGTTTTCGACTATGGCCCAGTTTGCAGTCATCTGCAAACTTTGTCAGCCATAACCCTCCTGTGTTTGCTTGTACTTCAGAAAAGTAGATGCCGAACAAGAGTGGACCCAGGACTGAGCCCTGTGGGACACCACTTGTGACAGGCTTTGAGTCTGACATGGCTCCAGCAACTCTGACCCTGTGGGTTCTGTCGCTTAGCCAGTTTGCAACCCATCTTGTGATGTATGGGTTTACATTCAAGCTGATGAGTTTTCGATGATACCTGAGTGGGGTATTGTGTCGAAGGCCTTTGCCAGGTCGAGGTAGGCTGTATGGACTGCCTTTCCTCATCAATGGCCTTGGTGACTGTCTCAAAAGTCAACCAAGTTTAAGAGGCAGGATCTGCCTTTGACAAAGCCAAACTGGGTTGGATCCAAAGTCTGCAAGTTCCCTATGTCTTTATTTATGAGTTCCATTATGATCCTCTCCATGGCTTTGCAGATAAGGCTTGTCAAGCTAATGGGGCGGTAATTTCCAGGGTCTGTGGAGGCACCGCCCTTATGAAGTGGGACCACAGTCGCATGCGCCACTCGTTGAGTGCGTATCCTGAGGTGAGGCTAAGATTAAACAGCTGTCCTAACTGTGGGTTTAATTCCTCGTTGAGTTCATGAAGCACACAGCCGGGGACACCATCCGGTCCCATGGATGCTGTGTTTTTGCCTTAGTGAGGCAGTTCTCACCTGGGCGTTGGAGATGTTTGGGGGCTACAATCCTCTGGAATAGATATCTCTCCTTTGGGGAGGGGAGAAGTTTGCACTGAACCTGTCAGCCAGTATGTTAGCAATGTGTGTAGGTTCAGTAATTTTCACATCATTTTGAACTAATTCTGAGCATATCTGGGAGTTTCCTCCTAGGTTTCTAACATAGCTAAAGAAGGCCTTATGATTGTCTTTAGAGTCCTTGGCGATTTTTCTCTCAAAATTTGCCTTGGATGATTTTATGAGAGCTCTTAGTTTTTTACTTATAATGATCAAAGGTGTCTTACCTTTCAAGGATTTTGCTCTATCTTGTAGTAGCTTCCTCCTTTTGTTGTAGAGCTTGTTTATGGCTGGGGTCCACCAGACTGGACGCTTGCCTTTGGTACAGAGAGTCTTAGTTTTGTTTGGGATTGCCTGATCCATGCAGTCCTGTAGGTGCTGGTAGAAGGCATTTGTAAGTGATTCAGCGGTTTGAGTAATGTTTACCACTGGCTCAGGGCCTTAAAGGAGACCACACTAGTTTTAGAAGTGTGAAATCGGCTTTTGAGAAGTTTTTCACTGTGGTCTTTTTGTTTCAGGTGGGGCGGATGAGGACCTCCAGCGAGATTAGTTTATGATCTGATCTCACCAGTGAGGGGTATACTTCGGTGTTGAACATTTTGATCCCATGTTCGTGATGATGAGATCAAGTATGTTTTCACCTCTTGTGGGGATGGTGACTAGTTGTTCCATGGCATTTGAGTTTATGAACTCCAGGAATCTTTGGGTTAGAGTGTTGGGCTTGAGTAGTGTTCCCAGTCTATATTAGGGTAGTTGAAGTCACCTAGTATGATGGTGTTTGGAGATACATTTATCCCTCCATTGTTTTCAGGAAGGCCATGTGAGGTTCCTGAGTTTGAGAGGGTGGCCTGTAACATGCTACAAATTGCAGAGCAGTCTTGCCTATGGTTAATTGCACCTGGATAGTCTCCGATGCATCGTCGTTGCCACCAACCTTGAGGTGTGGGTGTCCTTTATGAATATGGACACCCCTCCTTTCTTGGTGTTGTCCGGATTTTGGGGCGGAACGTATGATATGAGGTGAAACCTGTTAGTGCTGGGGTGCTCTCAGGAGCCTTGAACCAGGTTTCTGTCACAGCACAGACATCGATGTTCTCCATATTGAGAAGGGCCTCGAGTGCGTGCATCTTGAGATTGAGACTTCTGGCATTGAGCAGCATTACCCTTAGTTTTTTCCTGTTTGGTGTTCTAGGGTGGTAGGTTTAGAATTTGAGCCTTGCCTAAGAAAGGCACTATGGGGGTGGCAAGAGCCTTTGCCAATATCCGGAAGCCCAGGGGTGACAGGTGCAAGCCGTGGCTTGCGAAGCAGCGTGGCTTGTCCAGCATGTCATCCCAGGCAGACAGACATTGGATCCCCTTTGAATGACACCAGAATTTAAGCCAATTATTAAAGCTGATCATCTGATCACTGTATTGTGGCATCATTCTAGGTGAAGGTAGGATACTGCTCAAGGTCAGGGTCATACCTGCCTGGGCTACATAATCAGAGAGCTCCTCGGCCCTTTCATGTAGTCCAGGAGGTGCGTCTCAGGTCGTTGACACCAGCGTGGACAATGACTGAGTCACTTGTACCTGCTGTTGAGAGACCTGAGTGCTTGCGTTATGTGGCGGATTCTAGCGCCCGACAGGCAGCTTACTGTGACCTTCTCCTTACTCAGTCTGGTGAGCGGGGCGTCAGTGTGTCTGACTATGGAATCACCAATGACAAGTGTGTCTGGCATTTTGTTTGGCCTTAAGGGCTGTGACTGTTTGACACTCTGACTGTGTGGTCTATGTGTTGCATGTGTTGGGTCGTGAGGTGGTAGTTGTTTGGGTGTCTGCTTTGGTGGCCTCTGCTGTTTTGGTAAATTTTGACCAGAGCCTCCGAGTATGTCTTTGTGTGAGTATGTGTATGATTTGAAGTTGTGATGGTACCATGTGTGACTGGGTATGTATTGTGTGTGGTTGCCTTCTCCTCCTGTCTGGTCTTGCCAGTCCTATGTTGAGAGAGCTCAGCCTCCAGTTTGGCCGTATAGTTGCATCTCTCGCATGTATTTGTGTTTTGTGGGAGAAGGAGAGGATTGTCTGTGTACATGAGGCAATTGTAACATTGCCTCAATATTCTAGGTTCACCAGTTGAGCTGGAGAGGACACTAGCAACTGATCCTCGACATACTAGAAGTAGTAGATAAAGAACTTTCAAAGGACTCCGGGGGAAGTGGGTTTTGGGCTGGTGGGGTAGTATCTATAATAAGAGTGCTTTATCAAGGTGCAAGTACTGTAGGAGTAAGTGCTAGGCTTTACAGATAGAGAATAGTCTACTTGGGAATCAAGTAGAGATGAACTTTTCAGTTATAGGATATGCTGGTTAGATCAGCAGTACAGTTTAGCGTACCTAATCTCCTAATCCTATTTAGCCCAGCCACCCTTCCTTAGCTTTGGGATTCACCCCAAGAGTAATGACTGCAACAGTGAAACACTATGAACATAGTACAGTTGTGTACCTACCATAAATGTAGATGTTCGAGTGTATTCACTGTTGCAGTCCAGGTTACCCACCCACCATCTCCATTCTCTTTGCTGGGCCTTATCTGCACTTCTCTATCCTATACAACCTTTTTGGTGTATTTGCTTGTAGATGAAGGAAATGTTATTTTTGTGTGTGCATTTCTTTTTGATATATATTTTTCAGCCTACCTATTTGGGGCACCTGACATCTGGGGCAAGAAAATCTGAAGAAAATGGCGTCGGCTGCATCTTTTATACCCTTGGCGCACTGACGTCAAGGAAGAGGCAACAGCAACTGACGCCGGACCTAGACTTTGGAACTCGGGCCGACTGTGAGTAGCCTGCCAGCAGGATAACCCGAGAGTAATGACTGCAACAGTGAATACACTCGAACATCTACATTTATGGTAGGTACACAACTGTACTTTCTTATCCTCAATAGTCTACTCTGTCAACTTTGTCTGTCTCTTAGCTGGGCAGTTTTTGAGGTTTTTGTGGACTACTACTACCTTGTACAATGGAGGAGGCCATCCACCCCTTGAGCTTAGCCTAACCCCATTGTAGGAATGTTTGTGTCTTGAAGATTCTACACTCATTTTTTCCAGTCATGGCACCAGTGTGCCTTTTATGACCTGTGAGGTACACCTAAATATATTTTACCCCCCCTTTCTTTATTCCAGATGTAGATTTTTCCTAGTTGTTTCTTACCAGCTTCTGCGTCTGTACTTTATTTTTAGTAGGAATATTATATGCTTAGTACTTAGTAATTTTGAACTGGGGGCAAACTCGATCTGAGGTAATGTAAGATTTGGAGGGGATTATGGGTAAGGAGAGGAGCTTGAATTATGGATCTTAAGTGTGGAAAAGTGGCCAAAGTCAGGTTCGTGGTTGCATCCAAACCCAATTGTTGAGGAAGGATAAAAGCAGACAACACTAATGCATCATTGTGATAAGTACATAATTTTTGTTTTGGGGACAAAGCGCTTCAGAGTTTTACTGCTGCTGAAGAGTACACTGCTCTGAGGCTTTCGAAGATTGACAGTTCATAGGTAGGCACTAGGCTATCTGCCTGAGGGCATTTATAAGCCTAGCCAGTGTGTGTCGGCTTTCGCCGCCCCATTGATTAATTAACTGAGCCTCTGTCAAGCAGAGCCAATGAAGTGATCCCAAGGGTGTATTTTCTGTTACCCATCCACTCGTCAAGGTTTCTCTTGAAGAGTGTTAGTGAGGGGCTCTGCCTAATGTAGTTAGGAATTTTGTTCCAAAGCATGGGGAGTCTCTGTGACAGGAATCTATCCCTCCAGCATTTTCTATTTATTATTGTGGCGAGGTTTAGCTCACTAGAGCGTGTGGCTCGCAGTGACTTGGATTTCTTTAGGTGGAGCATCATTTCTGAGTTGGACATGGCTTTGTAAGTCAGGCAGAGATCACCTTTGAGTAAGCGATATGCCACTGAGTACAGCCGGAGTTTTTTCAGTCGGTTTGCATAGGACATATGTTTGAGGCCAGTAATCGTCTTGGTGAGGTACTTTTGTGGTCTTTCCAGCTGTTGGAAATGTCTTGTGAGGTACATCCCAAATGGGGCTTTGTACTCTATGATGGGTCTGATGAGTGACAAGTAGAGGGGCACTATAACCTCTTTATTTCTAGATGTGAACCCTTTAGTAATTAGATGGGTCATATAGAAGGATTTCCTAACCACTTTGGCAATATGATTGTCAAAGGAGAGATTACTGTCTACCTGGGTCCCCAGATCTCTTATTACCTCTTCTGTATTAAGGGGGCTGCCACCTATGTGGTAATTCGTGGGTGCTTTGTTTTTCCCAAATGGGATGACTATGCATTTTTTGGCATTTAGCTTGAGGCTATGACTTTGACACCTGGTGTCCGTCTCAGTAAGGCATTTTTGGAGGATGTCCGTGTTAGCCGGAGAGTCAGTTATGGCTCCCAGTTAGCAGTCATCGGCGAACTTGGTTGGCCATAGTCCTCCTGTGTTTGCCTGTACTTCTTTGAAGTATATGCCAGACAGTAGGGGTCCCAGGACCGAGCCTTGCAGGACACCACTTGTGGCTGGTTTAGAGTCGGACCTGGAGCCCGCTATTCTTACCATGTGAGTTTTGTCTTAAGCCAATTGGCAACCCATCTCATGACGTAGGGGTTTATGTTCAGGCTGGTGAGTTTTTCTATAATACCTGAGTGAGGAATGGTGTCGAACGCCTTGGTGAGGTCAAGGTAGGCTGTGTGAACCACCTTTCCCTCATCTATGGCCTTGGTGACTGTCTCAAAAGAAGTCAACCAGGTTTATTAGGCATGATCTGCCCTTAACAAAGCCGAACTGGGTCGGGTCAAGTGTTTGGAGGTTCTCAATGTCTTTGTTAATGAGTTCCATGATGATGCGATCCATAGCCTTGCAGATCAGGCTAGTCAGGCTTATGGGGCGATAGTTACCAGGGTCAGTTGTGGCCCCTCCTTTGTGGAGCGGAATAACCATTGCTGTGCACCATTCTATGGGCCCATAGCCTGTGGAGAGGCTGAGGTTGAACAGCGTGTTTAGGTGGGGGGTTAGTTCGTTCTGTAGTTCGTGAAGACTCATCCTAGGACACCATCTGGCCCTATTGACACTGTGATTTTGGCTTTTGAAAGGGTTGTTCACCTGTGCGTCTGTGATTTCCGGGACACTACACTTTTCCAGTATTGTTGTGGGCTCTTTTGGAGGCTAGAGGGGGGTGACGTTTGCACTGAATCTATCTGCCAGGATGTTGGCAATATCAGTACTTTCAGTATATTTTGTGCTATTTTGCACTAGCTCAGAGCTCATCTGCGAGTTGCCACTTAGACTCTTGACATAGATTAAGAAGGCTTTGTGGTTATCTTTCAAATCCTTGGCTATTTTTCTTTCGAAGTTAGCCTTGGATGATTTTTTGAGGGACCTTAGTTTTTTACTGATACTGATCAGGGATGTCTTTGCTTCTTGGGATTTGCTTATTTTCTGAACTGGTTTCCTCCTTTTATTGTATAACCTGTTTATGGCAGGGGTCCACCAGACTGGTTTCCTTCTCTTAGGGGAGTGAGTCTTGGTTTTGCTAGGGATGGCACGATCCATGCATCTTTGTAGGTGCTCGTAGAGTGCATTTGTAAAGGATTCTGCAACTTGGGCAGCATTATCTTTTAGTGTGGGGGCTGTGAAACTTACCACCTCTGTCTTAAGTAAGGTGAAGTTTGCTTTAGAAAAGTTTTTCACTGTGGTTTCCTTGGTTGGGGGTGGTGGTGGTGTGTGGAAATCCAGAGTGATTAGTTTATGGTCTGATCTAACCAGTGACAGGTTGACGTCTGGTGCGGAACACCTGTTACCCATGTGGGTGATGACCATGTCCAGTATGTTTTCACCTCTAGCAGGGGAGTGCACCAGCTGATCCAGGGCGTTTAAGTTGATAAATTCCAGGAAGCGCTGAGCCTGGGAGTTTGTACTCGAGTAGTTTTCCCAGTTAATGGTAGGGTAATTGAAATCACCCAATATCAGGGTGTTCAGTAGGACCTTCATGATGTCCTTCAAGGATGCATCTGCAGTCCTAACATATGGGTTGTCCTGCCTCAGGCAGCCCTTCGGTCGGCCGGATTCCAAAGTCTGGGTCTGGCCCCGGCTGATGTCGCACTTCACCCGATGTCATAGCTGCTGTGAATTGGGTATAAAGGCATCAGCCGATGCCATTTTCCTCAGTCTTTCTTGCCGCGCGGTGCCCGAAGCAGAAGCTGTTCGCAAGTGCCGGTCGGTCAGATCCAGAGATTTCTACTACCGAAGACTTCTAAAAAGCTAAGTACCCCATTGGGGACTCTTTCTTGCCTCAGCCGATGTCAGAAAAAGTAAATAATTGTTTAACTTGTGGGAAACAAATACCTCATAAGGATTTCCACTCTTACTGCCTTCCTTGCTTAGGCCCAGACCACGACGTATCAGCTTGTCTAGCCTGTGCTTCCTTCAACCGACGGACACTTAGACGTCGGTCGGAGTTTGCATAGGAGTTTTTTGGTCCCGCTTTTGCTTACAAAATGCCGTCGGAGACTCCGACTTCACAATTAGCTAAAAAGCGTAAGGAGAAGGACCGACACTCGCGGTCCGCGGTTTTGGCCGAAACCACGGTTAAGCCAACCGCGAGTGTCTCGGTTTTGGCTGAAACCGAGTCCTCGGTTCTTCCTTCGGCTGAAAGCTTGCCTCCGATAGCCGAGGCCTCACACAGCATGGCTGAATCCGCTACTGAAATTCCCCCTGCTGTAGCAGGCACCCAGGATTTATCAGATACTATTCCTTTAGACATATCTACTCCTGCACGTGGAGCTGCTAGACCCCCTGCATCTATGTCTATCAAGGCTTTTTCTAGGGCTAAAGCAGCTAAATCTTCTAAGGCCTTGCCTGCTAAAACCCCCTCACATAGGCCTACCTCCAGTTCCCAAATGCTCAGCTTGGCTGAGGATCTCATTTCTTTGATCAGGGGATCTCAACCTCACCCAGACAGGGCCTCTCAACCCCCTCCAGAGAAGAGGCCTAGAGCAGAGCCCCCGGATCCTGTTTCTACAGACTATTCCTCGGATGATTCAGAAAACTCAGATCCTCCAGAAGGCCCATATTCTCCTTATGAGGATTCTGATGCAGAAGACTCCATTCCTTCTGCCTCTCCTCCTGAGGAATTTTCTTTTGGGGAAACCTTACATGCTATGAGAGAGCATTTTCAATGGCAGGGCCAGGATTTTTCAGATTCAAGGAAAAGGCTAAGGACCTTTTTACATTTACCACAGCATAGGCCTCTAGCCATTCCTCCAGTACTAACAGTTGATGATGCTTATAATGATGCCTGTACTGCCCCTGACTCTCTTCCCCCGGCCCCTGCCAAGCCCGACAGATATTACAGGATCCCGGACACACTTTCACTTGTATAAGGCTCCTATTGCAGATCCTGAAACCATTTCACAGGGCCCCAAAGCTGTAGCAGCTGCCTCTGCCAAACCCCCTCCCCTCTGAAAGAGAATCTAGAGCAATACAGATGGGGTAAAAAAGTTTATACTTCTGCTACTCTTTCGGCTAGGGCCTTAAACTGTCAATTCCATATGATTCAGTATCAGGAATTTTTGTTAGACCAGCTAAATAAAAAACTGTCCTCTCCTGAACCTATAGACCGTAAGTCCCTTCAGGATTTGGTACATAACACTCAGCAGGTCAGTAATCATTCTTTAAAATGCGGCTATGATGCACTGGAGGCTTCCTTTAGATCAGCTATGACTGGAACAGTGATTAGAAGGCATGCCTGGTTAAAAGAGCAATCCTTACCAGACCATGTAAAGTCAAAGCTCCTAGATGCTCCCATGGAGAAACAAAGTTTGTTTGGCTCCCCTGCACAGCAAGTGCTAAAGAAGGTGGAAGAAAAAGCAAAATCTGTCCAAACAGTCAAGGATTTCTTACAGGTCCAGCCTCCGAGGTTTAGTAGAAATTGGCCTTCGAAGAACTGGTCCTTTCCAGACACCTCCAGAGCACAGAGAGGCAGAAATAGGTGCCCAAGAGGCAGAGGTCAATCCAGAGGTGCCTACAGGGGGCGTCAGTGGCAGCCTAACAACCAGAGAAGTACTGCCACAGATTCAGCTACGACCACTTCCACAGGACAGACACAATGACTTGACTCTGATACCGCCTACCAGGGAACAACTGCAAGCACCCTTAGGCGGAAAGCTTGCCTTATTTTCCGTAAACTGGCATTACATTACAGGAGACAAATGGATTTTACAGACAATAGACAAAGGCTACAGGTTTCACTTCCACACTCTACCAAAAGAGAGGAATGCCAAACCTACCACCAAACCAAAAAACAAACGCTCTAGGACAAATCAACCACCTACTAAGGATGAGAGCTATAGAAAAGGTACCGCCTATGGAACAAGGGCAAGGATTTTACTCCAGACTTTTCCTGGTACCAAGAAAAGAAAACCAATGGAGGCCTATTCTCAACCTGTCCGCTCTGAACACATATCTCATTGTTCCAAAATTCAAAATGCTGACCCTCCAGCAACTTCTTCCCATGCTGGGCAAGGAGTCTTGGCTGGTGACTCTAGATCTCAAGGAGGCATACCTGCACGTCCCTATATGACCAGATTGCAGAAGATACCTCAGATTTCTTGCAGGATCAGAGCATTATCAATTCTCAGCATTGCCCTTTGGCTTATCTACTGCGCCCAGAGTATTCACGAAATGCCTGGCATCAGTAATTGCTCATTGCAGGCTTCAGGGAATTCAAATTTACCCATACCTGGACGACTGCCTAATACAAGCGGACAACAAGACCAAAATAACAAAAGATTTGGAAAAGGTTATACAACTACTGCAGGCCCTGGGATACACAGTCAACATGAAAAAGGCAAGGCTGGTACCATCCCAGAGGATAACATTCTTGGGTGCAGAACTGGACACATCAAATCAAATGGCATTTCTCACAGCAGAAAAGCAAAAGCAACTACCACTCTATTTCATGGCATTAACAACGCAGAACCAGCTTACAGCAAGGAAAAGTCCTGCAAGCCCTGGGTTACATGGCATCCTGCATAATATTGATTCCACATGCCAGGCTACATATGAGGAAGTTGCAATGGTACCTAAGGAATGTATGGTCTCAACACAAGCACAGTCTAGAAGCCCAAATTCCAATAATTCCATGCTTGAAACAAGAATTCCTGTGGTGGGCTCAGGCCTGTCAGTTGAACAGAGGTCTGCCCTTCCACAAACCTCACCCAAGCCAGACTATCACCACGGACGCCTCAGACCTAGGCTGGGGGGCACACATGGTGGACAAGTGTATACAAGGCCTATGGACACAAGACCAGCTGAACCTACACATAAATCAAAAAGAGATGCTGGCAGTGAAACAGGCACTTCAGACATTCAGACCTTTTCTTCAACAGGGTCATTTGCTGATAAGGATGGACAACACCACAGTCATGTGGTATATCAACAAACAGGGAGGCACACACTCATATCCTCTATGCCGGATGGCAATGGACCTGTGGAATGTGGCCCTGAACCACAACATTCAACTCCAGGCCAAATTTGTGCCAGGAAAAGAAAATTCACTAGCAGACACCTTAAGCAGAACTACCACGGATGCCCACGAATGGATGCTGCATCCAGACATCTTCAAAACCATTACAAAGAAATGGGGACTACCAGAAATAGACCTGTTCGCATCCCCACACAACCACCAATTGAGGAAATTCTGCACAAGGACATACCACCCACTTGCTTGGAAGGTGGACTCCCTATCCTTCAGTTGGGAAAACCTGACAGCATATGCATTCCCACCTCTTCCTTTGATGCACAAAGTGCTACTGAAGATCAAAGAAGATCACCCAAGGATCATCCTGATAGCTCCAGACTGGCCGAGGCAGCATTGGTACCCGCTACTGAGGAGTATGTCTCGGACACACGCATGGCCTCTACCTCTAGTTCCTTTACTGCTAACACAGAACAACTACAAGATCCTACATCCAAACTTGAAAACACTACAGCTAGCTGCTTGGAATATTACATAAAGCAAAATAACCTAGATTTATCACAGAGGGTTAAAGACATTATCCTGGAGGCACGCAGACCCTCCACAAGGAAGACTTATTCAGCCAAATGGAAAAGATACCTCATTTGGAGTGCAGCAAAAGGAGAAAATGTATCATTAGCAAACATAGCTAACATCCTGGAATACTTAGCAGAGCTTTTCCACAATGGCCTTTCTTACTCCTCCATTAAGATTCATGCATCAGCAATTTCAGCAGAATGCAACATGGATCCTCCAGTCTTCTGTCATCCTCTACTCAGGCAGTTTCTGAGAGGAATTAAAAATGTAAAGCCTCCAAGGAAGCCACCTTTGCCTACATGGGACCTTAACTTTGTGCTGGAAAAGTTAACACTTCCCCCTTTCGAACCAGCAGCAACAGCAGAATTACAGTTCTTATCTTGGAAAACTGCTTTCCTGCTAGCAATCACTTCAGCAAGAAGGGTTTCTGAATTACAGGCATTAATGGCAGTACAGCCCTTCCTTATCTTCCATCAGGATAGAGTGTCCTTGAGAACTAATCCTACTTTTATGCCAAAAGTGGTCTCCAGGGTATCATTAAACCAAGCAATCCACCTACCAACATTCTTCCTCAACCCACAGAACAGGGGGGAAAGACTACTACATACCTTGGATATGCACAGGCAATTGCGCTACTATCTGGACAGAACCAAGACCAACAGAAAAACTGACCAGCTTCTGGTAGCATATGCAACAGGAGTGGAAGGAAAAACAATTTCAAAACAGACAATCTCAAAATGGATAGGAAATTGCATCAGATTTTGTTACTCTTTTCATGGAAAGACAACTCCAGAAAACATCAGACCTCACTCCACAAGGGCTACAGCCACTACTACAGCTTTCCTACGAGGAGTGGCTACCAAAGATATTTTAGAAGCTGCTACTTGGAGCTCCATGCATACATTTGCCAAGCATTATAATCTACCGTTATACTCCAGATCCCGAGCAGGTTTTGCAACTGCTGTTTTGCAAGGGATCTTAATTACACCATAATCATCTTAGTGCCTCCTCCCCCAGTTTGGCTGTGGTATTCTACCCATATGTTAGGACTGCAGATGCATCCTTGAAGGACATAGTACAGTTTTGTACCTACCATAAATGTAGATGTCCGAGAGGTATGCATCTGCAGTCAGGATTACCCACCCTCCTTCCCTCTGTGGTACTCCTAGGGTATTTGCCCATCTTGTAGCTAGCTGGGGAATCTATTATGGTGTATTTGTTTGTATATATGTATATACATGCTTATATTGTTTGCTCTCTACTGTTTGGAATCATTTGCATTTATCCAAATTTAGCCTTCCTAGAGGGCACCTGGCATCTGGGGCAAGAAACACTGAGGAAAATGGCGTCGGCTGATGCCTTTATACCCAATTCACAGCAGCTATGACGTCGGGTGAAGTGCGACATCAGCCGGGGCCAGACCCAGACTTTGGAATCCGGCCGACCGAAGGGCTGCCTGAGGCAGGACAACCCATATGTTAGGACTGCAGATGCATACCTCTCGGACATCTACATTTATGGTAGGTACAAAACTGTACTTTTTCCAGTGTCTCCAGAAAGGCAGAGTGGTGGTCCTGGGTTATGGAGGGTGATCTGTAGCAGGCCACAGTTTGCATTGCAGATGTGCCCGATGTTAGTTGCACATGGATGATCTCAGAGGTGTCATGCTGCGCCACTAACCTGGAGGTGTAGGTATCCTTGATGAATACGGATACACCCCCTCCTTTTGTGTTTCGGTCCATGTTCTGTGGCCAAAATGTGTGGTATGAGTTGTAGCCCGGTAGTGCTGGAGTGCTCTCTGGAGCCTTGAACCAGGTTTCAGTTAATGCACAGATGTCAATGTTCTCCATACTGAGGAGTGCTTCGAGCACATGCATTTTGAGATTTAAACTCATGGCGTTGAGTAGCATAACCCTCATTTTTTTTATTTGTGTTGTTTATGGAGGTGGGTTTGACTTTTGAGCCTTGCCTAAAAAAGGCACTATGGGGGCAGCAAGAGCCTTGACCAGTATTTGAAAGCCTAGGGGTGACAGGTGCAAGCCATCTCCTGCGAAGCAACGCGGCTTGTCGAGCATGTCGTCCCAGGCCGACAGACACTGAATCCCCTTTGAATGACACCAGAAGCTTAGCCAATTGTTGAAATTGATAATTTTTTCTTTATACTGAGGTATCATTCTTGGTGCTGGCAGGATACTACTCGGGGTCAGGGTCACCCGCCTGGGCTACATGATCAGAGAGCTCATCCATGTGTCAAGTTAGCTTGTGCTGATGTTCATTGTGTTACACTGCTGCAGTCATTACACTTGGGTTATCCTGCCATCAGGCGGTCCCGTAGTCGCCAGAGTTCCAAAGTCTTGGTCCGGCGTCGGTTGCTATCGCTTGTTCCCTGATGTCAGAGCACCAGGGGTATATAAGATGCATCCGACGCCATTTTCTTCAGTTTTTCTTGCCGCGCGGTGCCCGAAGCAGAAGCAGTTCGCAAGTGCCGGTCGGCCAACTCCTGAGATTTTCGAAGTCGAATTTCAGATCCGAAGTCTTCAATAAAGCTAAGTACCCGTTGAAACTTTTTCTTGCCTCAGTCCGATGTCAGAAAAAGTTAATAATTGTATTTCTTGTGGGAAGCAAATACGTCATAAGGACTTCCACTCTTACTGTATTCCATGCCTCTAGGCCCTGATCACGACGTCACTAGTTGTCGGTTTTGTGCTAGATTTAACAAACGCACTATAAAAAGACGTTTTGATTTTGCTTTGCACTACTTTGGCCGAAGGTTCAATTATACTATGCCGTCGGATCAGCCGATGACCTCAGTACTGAAAGAACTCAAAGACAAGGATAAAGACAGACATCCAAGGTCCAAAACCGATGACGAAACCTCTTCTAGGCCAGTCGCCGGTTCTCTCCTGACACCCGCTACCTCAGAGCCACAGGCCACTTCCGACTCCCACGTGGAGACATCTAGGCCTCTGGAAACTAATCCCTCAGATGGGTCCAGAGCCGCTGAGCAGGCATCGGCTTCTGAGGGTGTTTTCAGACCTTCACAACATACCATTAAAGCAACAGCCAAGACAAAGGTACCATTAAAGACAAAGAAACAAGTACAGCATTCTCCTGGACAGTCCTCCATGCCTAAGAAACAGATGCTTAAAATGGCCGAAGACCTCATTACTCTAATCAGGGGTTCCCACCCCCCTTTTGAGAAAATTCCTAGGCAGGATACAGACTATGATTCCTCTGATCAGGTTTCCATTTCCTCTGATTCTTCTTCAGACCAGGGATACTCTCTACCACCCTATGAGGACTCTGATGCTGAAGAATCTATCCCTTCAGCCTCTCCTCCTGAGGGTTATTCTTTTGGGGAAACTTTACATTCCATGATGGAGCATTTCCATTGGGAAAGTCAGGATTATTCAAAATCCAAGAAAAGGCTCAGGGATTTCCTTTTATTGCCTCAGCACAGGCCCCTGGCTATTCTGCTTGTGCTAGATATTGTGGATGATGTGTTCTCTGAATCCAGCCTATATCCTGATTCTTTGCCCCCTGCTCCAGCCAAGCCAGATAGGTATTACAGAGTCCCTGACTCTCACATGTTTCTTTACAAAAACCCTTCTGCTGATCCAGAAACTATTTCCCAGGGTCCAAAAGGGGTTAAGGCTTCTGCTGCAAAAAAAAAACAGTACCCTCTGACAGAGATTCCAGAGCTTTGGATAGATGGGGGAAGAAATTATACACTTATGCAACTTTAGCAGTAAGAGCTTTAAATTGCCAGTTTCACATGCTTAAGTACCAACAATATTTAATGGCTCAGTTAAAACAGAAAATGCTTGCAAGCTCAGAAGCTTCTGATTGTAAAGAAATGGCGGATTTATTGCATGCAGTTGAACAGGTGGGAAAACATACTCTGCAATGTGGTTTTGATTCTTTAGAGGCCTCTTGTAGAGCCGCAGTTAACAGGTTCTGTGATTCAAAGACATGCTTGGTTAAAAGAACAGAGTTTACCTGATCATGTTAAGGCAAAATTATTGAATGCTCCTTTACAGCATGATACCTTGTTTGGTGTTAAGGCAGAAGAAGTGTTGAAGAAAATGGAGGATAAAGCTAAATGTATGCAAACAGTCAGGGATTTCTTACAGGTACAGCCACCTCGGTTTAGCAGAAATTGGCCAACAAAGAATTGGTCCTTTCCAGTGTCAGACAGGCCACAGAGAGGCAGATACAGATGCCCAAGAGGCAGATCTCAACCCCAAGCCTCAAACAGACAATGACAGTGGGGCACCTCAACCCCAAAAGGAGGTGAAGACAAGTCTCAACCTTACAGGAAACAAGTCACAATGACTTTCCCCTTCGTACGCCAAGCACGTCCCTTTTGGAAGCCCTCTTAGGGGGAAAAGTAGCACTTTTTTCTCAAAACTGGCAAACAATCACCCAAGACAAATGGGTTCTGAATATTGTGTCTCAAGGTTACAGGTTCCACTTTCATACTTTACCAAGGCTAAAAGGAAAGCCAGACCTGCCACAAAATCAATGGGCAGAGGCACAAAAACAAATGTCAGACCTCATGGACATGAAAGCTATTCAGAAAGTACCACAACAGGAACAAGGACAAGGATTTTACTCAAGACTCTTCCTGGTCTCCAGAAAGGACAAGGCCTGGGGGCCCATACTAGACCTTTCGATTCTGAATACTTACCTGGATATTCCAAAATTCAAAATGTTGACATTACAGCAGCTTCTACCCATGCTGGGCAAGAAGGCTTGGCTTGTTACTCTGGACCTCAAAGAGGCATACCTGCATGTCCCTATCAGACAAAATTGCAGAAGATCCCTCAAATTCAAAGCTGGTACAATGCACTACCAATTCTCTGCACTGCCCTTTGGCTTATCTACTACGTTGAGGGTCTTCACAAAGTGCCTGGCACCAGTAATGGCATTTTGCAGACAAAAAGGAATTCAAATATATCCATACCTGGACGACTGCCTCATTCAAGGAGAGACAAAGGACATTCTTGTACAGCATCTGGCGTTTGTAAAAAGGTTGCTAATTTCTCTAGGGTACACAGTGAACGAAAAGAAATCAAAACTACTGCCCTCGCAACAGATTATATTCCTGGGTGCCAGCTTAAATACAACGGCCCAGATGGCTTACCTCACGCCAGACAATCAAGTTCAACTAACTCAATATTTTCAATTACTGGCAAAAAAGTCCCATCTCCATGCAAGAAAAATTCTGCAGGCCCTGGGATTCATGGCATCCTGCATACTGCTAATACCATATGCCAGACTGCATATGAGGAAATTACAATGGTACCTAAAAAGTGTTTGGACTCAACACTCTCACAGTTTAGAAGCAGTAATACCAATGATTCCCTGCCTACAACAGGAGTTTTGATGGTGGGCACAGGCATGTCACCTAAACAAGGGTCAGCCTTTTACTCAACCCACAGCCAGGCAAACTCTAACAACAGATGCTTCGGATTACGCCTGGGGAGCACACATGGCAGGAAAATGCATTCAGGGCAAGTGGACCACGACCAGATGCGTCTTCAAATCAATCAAAAAGAGATGTTGGCTGTTCAAAATGCCCTAACAGCTTTCAAGGACCTTCTACATCCAGGACAATTATTACTAAAGACAGACAACACCACAGTAATGTGGTACATAAGCAAGCAAGGGGGCACTCATTCTTATCCTCTATGCAGGCAAGCCATGACCTTGTGGAACACAGCTCTAGCTTATCAAGTTCATCTGCAAGCACAATTCCTGCCAGGAAAGAAAAATACTCTGGCAGACGACCTAAGCAGAAACATCATGGATCCTCACAAGTGGAAATTAAATCCACAAGTTTTCAGCATGGTAACGCAAAAATGGGGATGCCCAGACATAGATCTTTTTGCCTCCCCAATGAATTGCCAACTACAAAAATTCTGCACAAGGACTTATCACAAACAAGCATGGAAAGTGGATGCTCTTTTGTTCAGCTGGAAAAACCTAAATGTTTATACCTTCCCGCCACTGACTCTCCTTTCAAAGGTACTCCTAAAAGCCAGACAAGAAAAATCACCGATGATCCTGATTGCTCCAGACTGGCCACGCCAGCACTGGTACCCTATCTTAAGGAACTTGGCTCAAGGCCCACCATGGATTTTGCCTCAAATTCCACACCTTCTGACTCAACAAAACAATCCGATCCTGCACGGTCAGCTCAAAACCCTAAACCTGGCTCCATGACAGATACATTAGTCACACAGGCAACACCTCTCTCTAAAGCTGTTATGGATGTCATTTTGGAGGCCAGGAAGCCTAGCACCAGGAAAGCTTACTCAGAAAAATGGAAAAGATTCTGCACCTGGAACCAGACTCAAAGCCTTGACCCTCTTGTTCCAAACATTCCTCAGATTTTACAATACTTAACTGAGATGCTGGACAGAGGCCTATCCTTCTCATCAATTAAGATACACGCCTCTGCCATTTCAGCACATTACAACACGGATCCTCCTTTGTTCTCTCATCCCTTGCTAACGCAGTACCTCAGAGGGGCTAAAAACATAAGACCACCCCGGAGAGCACCAACTTGGGACCTCAATTTAGTTTTGGAAAAACTGACCCTACCACCTTTTGAGCCAGCCAATACAGCCAATCTAAAATTTTTATAATGGAAATCAGCTCTGCTCCTGGGAGTAACTTCAGCACGAAGAGTCTCAGAGCTACAGGCATTAATGGCAATGGAACCTTTTATAATTTTTCATCAGGACAGGGTATCTTTAAGGACAAACCCTACCTTTATGCCAAAGGTGGTATCTAGTGTGGCTCTTAACCAAATCATCCATTTGCCAACTTTTTATCCAAACCCCCAGAATAAAGGGGAGAAACTTCTGCATTCTTTGGGCATACACAGGCAGCTACGCTTCTACTTGGACAAAACAAAAGCTTTCAGGAAAACTGAGCAACTGTTTGTAGCATATGCTGCAGGATCACAGGGCAAGGCTATCTCAAAGCAGGCTATATCCAAATGGATAGGACACTGTATTTGGTACTCCTACACACAGCATGGAAAATCAGTCCCAAATAACATTAGGCCACATTCCACCAGGGCAACAGCCACTTCAACAGCCTTTCTAAGAGGAGTACCTACCAAGGAAATTTTGGAGGCTGCAACTTGGAGTTCAGTGCACACCTTTACCAAGCATTACCACCTGCCTCTTTACTCTAAATCCAGAGCAGGATTTGCCACTGCAGTTCTGCAGGGCCTCATAGCCAATCCTAACTCTTTATAGACCAGCCACCCAACCTTAGCTTTGGGATTCTACCCAAGTGTAATGACTGCAGCAGTGTAACATGATAAACATAGTACAGTTTTGTACCTACCATAAATGTAGATGTTCAAGTGTTCACACTGCTGCAGTCCAGGATGTCCTTCAAGATGCATCTGCAGTCCTAACAAATGGGTTGTCCTGCCACAGGCAGCCCTTCGGTCGGCCGGATTCCAAAGTCTGGGTCTGGCCTCTGCTGATGTCGCACTTCACCCGACGTCATAGCTGCTAGGGTATAAAGGCATCAGCCGACACCATTTTCCTCAGTCTTTCTTGCCGCGCGGTGCCCGAAGCAGAAGCTGTTTGCAAGTGCCGGTCGGTCAGATCCAGAGATTTCAGCTTACCGAAGACTTCTAAAAAGCTAAGAACCCCGATGGGGACTCTTTCTTGCCTCAGCCGATGTCAGACAAAGTAAATAATTGTTTAACTTGTGGGAAACAAATACCTCATAAGGATTTCCACTCTTACTGCCTACCTTGCTTAGGCCCAGACCACGACGTATCAGCCTGTTTAGCCTGTGCTTCCTTCAACCGACGGACTCTTAGATGTCGGTCGGAGTTTGCTGAAGAGTTTTTTGGCTCCACTTTTGCATATAAAATGCCGTCGGATTCTCCGACTACACATTTAGCTAAAAAACGCAAAGAAAAGGACCGACACTCGCGGCCCGTGGTTTCGGCTGAAACCACGGTTAGGCCTACCACGAGTGTCTCTGTTTTGGCTGAAACCGAGACCTCGGTTCTCCCTTCGGCTGAAAGCATGCCTCCGATTACCGAGGCCACACAGGCCATGGCTGAGTCGGCTACAGAAATTCCTGCTGAAGCAGGCATACAAGAGTTGTCTGACACTATTCCGTTGGACATCTCTACTCCTGCATGTGGGACAGCTAGAGACCCCAGCTTCTATGTTTATCAAGGCCTTTTCCAGGGCTAAAGCAGCCAAACTTACCAAGGCCTTACCTTCAAAAGCTCCCTCTCACAGGCCTACCTCTAGTTCCCAGATTCTCAGCCTTGCTGAGGACCTTATTTCTTTGATCAGGGGATCCCATCCTCACCCAGATAGGGCCTCACAACCCCCTCCTGATAAGAGGCCTAGGACTGAACCCCCTGAACCTCTGTCCTCTGACTACTCCTCGGATGGTTCAGATGTATCGGATGATCAGGAAGGCCCGTACTCACCTTATGAGGATTCTGATGCAGAAGACTCCATTCCTTCTGCCTCTCCTCCAGAAGAATTTTCTTTTGGGGAAATCCTACACTCTATGAGGGAACACTTCCAATGGCAGGGTCAGGATTTTTCTGATTCTAGGAAAAGGCTAAGAACTTTTTTACACTTACCACAGCATAGGCCTTTAGCCATTCCTCCTGTACTTTCAGTTGTTGGTGATGCATACAATGATGCCAGTACTGCCCCTGATTCTCTTCCCCCGGCCCCTGCAAAGCCTGACAGATACTACAGGGTCCCGGATTCTCACTACCACTTGTATAAAGCTCATGCTGCAGACCCAGAAACCATTTCTCAGGGCCCTAAAGGTGTTGCAGCTGCCTCTGCTAAAAACCCACTTCCATCTGAAAGAGAATCTAGAGCATTAGAGAGATGGGGTAAAAAGGTTTATACATCTGCTACTCTTTCTGCCAGGGCTTTAAACTGTCAATTTCACATGATTCAGTACCAGGAATTTTTGTTAGATCAACTGAATAAAAAAACTGGCCTCTCCTGAACCTTTAGACCGTAAGTCTCTTCAGGATTTGGTACACAATTCTCAGCAGGTCAGTAATCATTTCTTAAAATGTGGCTATGATGCATTGGAGGCTTCATTTAGATCAGCTATGACTGGAACAGTGATTCGAAGGCATGCCTGGTTAAAAGAACAATCCTTACCAGACCATGTTAAGTCAAAACTCCTAGATGCTCCTATGGAGAAACAAAGTTTGTTTGGCTCCCCTGCACAGGAGGTTCTAAAGAAAGTGGAAGAAAAAGCAAAATCTGTCCAAACAGTCAAGGATTTCTTACAGGTCCAACCTCCGAGGTTTAGCAGAAATTGGCCTTCGAAGAATTGGTCCTTTCCAGACACCTCCAGAGCACAGAGAGGCAGAAATAGATGACCAAGAGGCAGAGGTCAATCTAGGGGTGCCTACAGGGGACGTCAGTGACCTACCAACCAGAGAAGTGCTGCCACAGATTCAACTACAACCACTTCCACAGGACAGACACAATGACTTGGCTCTGGTTCCGCCTACCAGGGAACAACTGGAAGCACCCTTGGGCGGAAAGCTAGCCTTATTTTCCGACAACTGGCATTACATTACAGGAGACAAATGGACTTTACAAACAATAGACAAGGGCTACAGGTTTCACTTCCACACTCTACCAAAAAAGAGAGGAATGCCAAACCTACCACCAAGCCAAAAAACAGACGCTCAAGACAAATCAGCAACTTACTAAGGATGAGAGCTATAGAAAAGTTACCGCCTATGGAACAAGGCCAAGGATTTTACTCCAGGCTTTTCCTTGTACCAAGAAAAGAAAATCAATGGAGACCTATTTTCGACTTGTCCGCACTGAACACATACCTCATTGTTCCAAAATTCAAAATGCTGACCCTCCAGCAACTTCTTCCCATGCTGGGCAAGGAGTCTTGGCTGGTGACTCTAGATCTCAAGGAGGCATACCTGCACGTCCCTATACGACCAGATTGCAGAAGACACCTCAGATTTCTTGCAGGATCAGAGCATTATCAATTCTCAGCATTGCCCTTTAGCTTATCTACTGCGCCCAGAGTATTCACGAAATGCCTGGCATCAGTAATTGCTCATTGCAGGCTTCAGGGAATTCAAATTTACCCATACCTGGACGACTGCCTAATACAAGCGGACAACAAGGCAAAATTAACAAAGGATTTGGAAAATGACATACAACTGTTGCAAGCCTTGGGATACACAGTCAACATGCAAAAGTCAAGACTAGTACCATCCCAAAGGATAACATTTTTGGGTGCAGAATTGGATACAACTCAGATGGCTTTTCTCACAGAAAAAAAGCAAAAGCAACTACCAGTCTATTTCATGACATTAACAACACAAAAACTCAGCTTACTGCAAGGAAAGTCCTGCAAGCCCTGGGTTACATGGCATCCTGCATAATATTGATTCCGCATGCCAGGCTGCATATGAGAAAGTTACAATGGTACCTAAGGAATGTATGGTCTCAACACAAGCACAGTCTAGAAGCCCAGATTCCAATAATTCCATGCCTGAAGCAAGAATTCCTGTGGTGGGCTCAGGCCTGTCAGTTGAACAGAGGATTGCCTTTCCACAAACCTCATCCAAGCCAGACCATCACCACGGACGCCTCAGACCTAGGCTGGGGGGCACACATGGTGGACAAGTGTATGCAAGACCTATGGACTCAAGACCAGCTGAATCTACACATAAATCTAAAAGAGATGCTGGCAGTGAAACATGCGATCCAGGCATTCAGACAACTCCTTCAACAAGGCCACCTGCTGATAAGGACGGACAATACCACAGACATGTGGTACATCAACAAACAGGGAGGAACACACTCATATCCTCTATGCCGGATGGCAATGGACCTGTGGAATGTGGCCCTGAATCTCAACATTCAACTTCAGGCCAGATTTGTACCAGGAAAAGAAAATTCACTAGCAGACACCTTAAGCAGAACCACCATGGATGCTCACGAATGGATGCTGCATCCAGATATCTTCAAAACCATAACAAAGAAATGGGGACTACCAGAGATAGACCTGTTCGCCTCCCCACACAACCACCAATTGAAGAAATTCTGCACAAGAGCATTCCACCCACTTGCTTGGAGGGTGGACTCCCTTTCCTTCAGCTAGAAAAACCTGACAGCATATGCATTCCCACCTCTACCTTTGATGTACAAAGTCCTACCGAAGATCAAAGAGGATCAGCCAAGGGTAATCCTGATGGCTCCAGACTGGCCAAGGCAGCATTGGTACCCGCTACTGAGAAGCATGTCTCGGACGCACGCATGGCCTCTACCTCTATGTCCCTTACTTCTAACACAGAACAACTACAAGATCCTACATCCAAACTTGAAAACACTGCAGCTAGCTGCTTGGAATATTGCATAAAACAAAATAACCCAGGTTTATCTCAGAGGGTTAAGGACATTATCCTGGAGGCACGCAGACCCTCCACAAGGAAAACTTATTCAGCCAAGTGGAAAAGATACCTCATTTGGAGTGCAGCAAAGGGAGAAAATGTCTCATTGGCAAACATAGCACACATCCTAGAATACTTAGCAGAACTGTTCCACAATGGCCTGTCCTACTCCTCCATTAAGATTCATGCATCAGCAATTTCAGCAGAATACAACATGGATCCTCCTGTCTTCTCTCATCCTCTACTCAGGCAGTTCTTGAGAGGAATCAAAAATGTAAAGCCTCCAAGGAAACAACCTTTACCTACATGGGATCTCAACTTTGTACTGGAAAAGTTAACACTTCACCCTTTTGAACCAGCAGCAACAGCAGATTTACAGTTCTTATCTTGGAAAACTGCTTTCCTGCTAGCAAACACTTCAGCAAGAAGGGTATCTGAGTTACAGGCATTAATGGCAGTACAGCCCTTCCTTATCTTCCATCAGGATAGAGTGTCTCTGAGAACTAACCCTACCTTTATGCCAAAAGTGGTCTCCAGAGTATCATTGAACCAAGCGATTCATTTACCTACTTTCTTCCCCAACCCACAGAACAGGGGGGAAAGACTACTACATACCTTGGATGTGCACAGACAATTACACTACTATCTGGACAGAACTAAGACCAACAGAAAAACTGACCAGCTTCTGGTAGCATATGCAACAGGAATGCAAGGAAAAGCAATTTCAAAACAGACCATCTCAAAATGGATAGGAAATTGCATTCGATTTTGCTACTCTTTTCATGGAAAGACAACTCCTGAAAATATCAGACCTCATTCCACAAGAGCTACAGCCACCACTACAGCTTTCCTACGAGGAGTGGCTGCCAAAGACATTTTAGAAGCTGCTACTTGGAGCTCCGTGCATACATTTGCCAAGCATTATAATCTTCCTTTATACTCCAGATCCCGAGCAGGTTTTGCAACTGCTGTTTTGCAAGGGATCTTGACTACACCATCTTTATCGTAGTGCCTCCTCCCCCAGTTTGTCTATGGTATTCTACCCATATGTTAGGACTGCAGATGCATCCTTGAAGGACATAGTACAGTTTTGTACCTACCATAAATGTAGATGTCTGATAGGTATGCATCTGCAGTCAGGATTACCCACCCTCCTTTCCCTCTGTCGTATTCCTAGGGTACTTGCCCCTCTTTTAGCTAGCTGGGGGAATCTATTATGGTGTATTTGTTTGTATGTATATATATGTATATATATTTTGCTCTCTACTGTTTGGAATTATCTGCATTTATCCAAATTTAGCCTTCCTAGAGGGCACCTGGCATCTGGGGCAAGAAACACTGAGGAAAATGGCGTCGGCTGATGCCTTTATACCCCAGCAGCTATGACGTCGGGTGAAGTGCGACATCAGCTGAGGCCAGACCCAGACTTTGGAATCCGGCCGACTGAAGGGCTGCCTGAGGCAGGACAACCCATATGTTAGGACTGCAGATGCATACCTATCGGACATCTACATTTATGGTAGGTACAAAACTGTACTTTTTGTACCTACCATAAATGTAGATATCCAATAGATATGCAACTGCAGTCGAATTTTCCCACCCTCCTACCCCTCTGCAACCTTCTTTATGGGTCCACTCCCCCTACTCCTATTAGCTGGGGGTATTGTTTATCCATTCACCAAATTTAGCCTTCCTAGGAGGGCACCTGGCATCTGGGGCAAGAAACACTGAAGAAGATGGCGTCGGCCGATGCCTTTATACTCCATCCGTTCTGACGTCGGAGAGGAGGCGACACCGGCCGACGCTGGACCCAGACTTTGGAATCCAGCCGACCGAGGGCTGCCTGAGGCAGGACAACCCATATGTTATGACTGCAGTTGCATATCTATTGGACATCTACATTTATGGTAGGTACAAAACTGTACTTTTCCCTCCTCCAGCCCCCTGGCTTTCTTTATCCTTTTTACTTATCCTCTTTATGGCCATCTTTTATGTCAGAGGTATTTACTTTTTACTGGAGATGTTCCACACCATGTGATAGCTTCCTATTTTGGAGGCTCCTGACATCTAGGGCAAGAAAAACTGATGTAATGGCGTCAGCTGCATGTTTTATACCCCTGATGACCTGACGTCATGGAAGAGGCGACAGCATCCAACGCAGAACTCCCAAGACTCTGGTATTCGGGCCGACTGAGGGCTATCTTCAGTCATATAACCAAAGTGTGATGACTGCAACAGTGAATACACTCGAACATCTACAGTTATGGTAAGTGTACACAACTGTACTTTCTAACTCCTCAGAACACTCATCTTGTACCCTGGATTCCTCTGGTGTAGCACCTGCAGCCACTATTGACCAGGGGTTAGCCGCATCACCTGTAAATATTGGAGTCTCCTCAGTGGGCAAGGAAGAGCCACTCTTGTCGGTCCTGGGAGAAAGAGCAGAATGCTTTTCCCATTCCTGGGGAAACTGCTGCCGCCATTAATAACATGGTTGTGCCCCCCATTTTTCTTGTTAAAAATAAACAGAAAGCCAATTGTCAGATTTCTTTGCATAAGAGTAGCTTACTGGGTCTATCTCAGGGTGTAATTCAGGTTATTGGTCCTACCTGTAAAGTAGATGTTCATCGTGTTACCCTGCTGCAGTCGTCACACTTGGGTTATCCTGCCGTCAGGCTGTCCCGCAGTCTGCCTGAATTCCAAAGTCTTGGTCCTCCATCGGTTGCTGTCGCTTCTTCCCTGACGTCAGTGCGCCAGGGGTATATAAGAGGCATCCGACACCATTTTCTTCGGCCTTTCTTGCCGCGCAGTGCCCAAAGCAGAAGCAGTTCGCAAGTGCCGGTCGGCCGACACCTGAGATTTTCGATTCGAATTTCAGTCCGAAGTCTTCAATAAAGCTAAGTACCCCGTTGGGGAATATTTTCTTGCCTCAGTCCGATGTCAGAAAAAGTTAACAATTGCATTTCTTGCGGGAAGCGAATACCTCATAAGGACTTCCATTCCTATTGTATTCCTTGCCTAGGCCCAGAACACGACGTCACAGGTTGTCGGTTTTGTGCTAGGTTTAATAAATGAACTATCAAACGCCGTTTTGACTTCACACGACATTACTTTGGTAGGAAATTTAATTATATCATGCCGTTGGAGCAGCCGACGACCTGCATACATAAAAAACGCAAGGATAAGGACAGGCAGCCTAGGAACAAGCCAGACTCCGAGGCCTCTGCTGGGCCTGTCGCCGGTTCTCCGGTTTTCAGTGAGGCGCCTACGCAGCCCCTGACGACCGCAGAACTGGAACCCCAGACAGCTGTGGATTCTCAAGCGGAGTCTACTAGGCCAACGCAGCCATCTTCCAACACCAGAGCAGAAGTAGACCCCGGTGCAGTGGAAACACCTTCGGTTGCAGAAGGTGTCTTCAGACCGACTACACTCACCATTAAATCTTATGCTAAGCTTAAAACTCCTTTAAAACCTAAGAAGACTGTAGATCAGTCTACAGTTCAAGGCCCCATGCCTAAGAAACAGATGCTTAAGATGGCTGAAGATTTGATTACCCTAATCAGGGGTTCCCATCCCCCTCCTGATAAAAGACCAAGACAAGAGGAGGATTATGCTTCCTCTGACCAGGTTTCAGTTTCCTCAGATTCTTCTGAGGAACAGGATTACACTTTTCCACCTTATGAAGACTCTGATGCTTAAGACTCTATTCCCTCAGCATCTCCCCCTGAAGACTACTCCTTTGGGGAAGGTTTACATACCATGAGGGAACATTTCCACTGGGAAGGCCAGGACTACTCTGATTCTAAGAAAAGGCTCCGAGAGTTCCTTTTACTACCCCAGCACAGACCTCTTGCTATCCCTCCAGTTTTAGATATTGTGGATGATGTTTACTTGGAGTCTAGTTTAAATCCAGACTCTCTCTACCTCCTGCTCCAGCCAAACCAGACAGATACTACAGAGTACCTGACTCACACAAATTCCTTTATAAAAGCCCTGTGGCTGACCCAGAAACAATTTCCCAGGGTCCTAAGGGAGCTAAAGCTTCTATGGCTAAAAATCCTGTGCCCTCTGAAAGGGATTCCAGAGCCCTAGATAGATGGGGAAAGAAAATATACACCTCAGCAACTCTGGCTATGAGAGCATTAAATTGTCAGTTTCACATGCTGAAATATCAGCAATTCCTAATGTCTCAATTAAAACAAAAAATGAGCACACATACTGAACAGTCTGAATTCAAGCAAATGCAGGATCTGTTGCATGCAGCTGAACAGGTGGGCAAACATACTTTACAATGCGGATTTGATTCGTTGGAAGCTTCCTGTAGAGCAGCTGTTACTGGCTCTGTCATACGTAGACATTGCTTGGTTAAAAGATCAAACCCTTCCTGATCATGTTAAAGCAAAATTATTGGATGCACCTTTACAGCAGGTTGTATTATTTGGTGTCAAAGCAGAAGAGGTTTTAAAGAAAATGGAGGATAAGGCAAAGTCTATGCAGACGGTCAAGGATTTTTTGCAGGTACAACCCCCTCGTTTCAGCTGAAATTGGCCAACAAAAAACTGGTCCTTTCCAGCTTCTGACAGATCACTGAGGGGCAAATACAGACGCCCAAGGGTCAGAGAGGTCAGTCACAAGGCCCTTACAAACCTAGCCAATGGGGTACTGCTACCCAGAAAGGAGGAGAAGACAGGCCCCAAGCTAGCAGAAGACAAACACAATGACTCAATCCTCAAACTACCAAGCAAATCTCTCCTGGCAGCTCCCTTGGGAGGAAAATTAGCATTTTTTTGCAGACAAGTGACACATCATCACAAAAGACAAATGGGTCCTAAACATTGTCTCTCAAAGATACAGATTCCACTTTCATACCTTACCAAGGATAAAAGGAATGCCAAACCTGCCACCAAATCAATGGGCAGAGGCACAAAAACAAATTACAGCTCTCATGGACATGAGAGCCATTCAACAGGTACCTACACAGGAGCAAGGAAAAGGATTTTACTCAAGACTCTTTCTAGTCCCAAGAAAGGACAAAGTATGGAGACCCATTCTGGACCTTTCAGTTCTGAACACCTATCTGCAAGTACCAAAATTCAAGATGCTAACACTACAGCAGCTTCTTCCCATGCTGGGCAAGAATGCTTGGCTAGTAACGTTGAACCTGAAGGAGGCATACCTGCATGTCCCTGTCAGACAAAATTGCAGAAGATGCCTCCACTTCATTGCAGGTTCAACGCATTATCAATTCTCTGCACTGCCCTTTGGCTTATCTACTGCACCCAGGGTCTTCACAAAATGCCTGGTACAAGTAATTGCATACTGCAGACAGAGTAATTCAAATATACCCATACCTGGACGACTGCCTTATTCAAGCAGAAAGCAAGTACATGCTTTTAAAGCATCTGGCATTTGTCAAACACCTTCTAAGTTGCCTAGGGTACACAGTAAACGAAAAGAAATCAAAACTAGTGCCCTCACAAAACATAATATTCCTGGGTGCCAGCTTGAATACAATGGCCCAGATGGCTTATCTCACGCCAGACAAGCAACAACAGCTGACTCAATATTTCAAAATAATGGCAACAAAGACCCAACTCCCTGCAAGAAAAATTCTGCAGGCCTTGGGATTCATGGCATCTTGCATACTACTAATACCATTTGCAAAACTGCATATGAGGAAATTACAATGGTACCTGAAAAGCGTATGGACTCAGCACAGCCACAGCTTGGAAACAATGATACCACTCATTCCCTGCCTTCAACAGGAGTTTCTGTGGTGGGCACAGGCATGTCACCTCAACAAGGGTCAGCCTTTCACCTTACCCACAGCCAGGCAAACTATGACAACAGATGCATCGGACTATGCCTGGGAGCACACATGGCAGGACAGTGCATTCAGGGCAAATGGACTACAGATCAGAGGCATCTGCATATCAATCAAAAAGAAATGCTAGCAGTACAGAATGCCCTAACAGCTTTCAAGGACCTCTTACACCCAGGACAACTAATAATAAAGATGGACAATACCACAGTAATGTGGTACATAAACAAGCAAGGGGGCACACATTCCTACCCTCTATGCAGGCAAGCAATGACCTTGTGGAACACTGCACTGTCTTACCAGGTTCAATTACAAGCACAATTCCTGCCAGGAAAGAAAAACACATTGGCAGATGACCTAAGCAGAAAGATCATGGATCCACACGAGTGGAAACTAGATCCACAAGTATTTGCAATGGTAGCTCAAAAATGGGGACACCCAGACATAGATCTGTTTGCAAGCCCCCAAAACTACCAACTTCAAAAATTTTGCACAAGGACATTCCATCCACAAGCTTGGAAAGTGGACACCCTCTCATTCAGTTGGAAAACATTAACAGTGTATGCCTTTCCTCCACTGCCTCTTCTAGCAAAGGTACTGCTGAAAGTCAGATTAGAGAGGCCACAAATGATACTCATTGCACCAGACTGGTCACGCCAGCATGGGTATCCAATTCTAAGGAACATGGCCCATGTCCCACCATGGATTTTACCACAAATTCCTCACCTGCTCACCCAGCGAGACAATCAGATTCTACACAGCCAGCTCAAGACTTTAAACCTGGCTGCATGGCAAATTACCTAAACAACCAGCCAACACCTCTATCCAAAGCTGTTATGGATGTCATTCTGGAGGCCAGGAGACCCAGCACCAGGAAAACCTATTCAGACAAATGGAAAAGATTTTGCGCCTGGAACCAGGCTAAAGGCCAAAATCCCCTTTATCCAAACATTCCTCAGATTCTACAATATTTAACTGAGAATGTTGCACAAAGGACTTTCCTTTTCATCTATTAAGATCCACGCCTCAGCAATTTCAGCTCATTACAACACTGATCCTCCTTTATTCTCACATCCACTCCTAAGACAGTACCTCAGAGGGGCTAAGAACATAAGACCGCCAAGGAGAGCACCAACACCTACTTGGGATCTCAACTTTGTTCTGGAAAAGCTTACACTGCCGCCCTTTGAACCAGCTTTTTCAGCTGATTTAAAATTTCTTTCAGAGAAAACTGCCCTGCTACTAGCAATAACCTCAGCTAGAAGAGTCTCAGAGCTACAGGCACTAATGGCAGTGGAGCCTTTCCTCATTTTTCATCAAGACAGTCTCTCTCTACGAACTAACCCTTCCTTTATGCCAAAGGTGGTATCCAGTGTGGCCCTAAACCAAACCATTCATTTGCCCACCTTTTTCCCAAATCCTCAGAACAAAGGAGAAAGACTCCTGCACTCTTTGGACATTCACAGGCAATTACGTTACTACTTGGATAAAACTAAGGCTTTCAAATAAACTGACCAGCTCTTTGTAGCCTATGCTACAGGATCACAAGGAAAAGCTATCTCAAAACAGACTATTTCTAAATGGATAGGGCATTGCATACGTTTCTGCTACACGCATCATGGGAAACCGGTACCTGCTAACATTCGGCCCCACTCCACTGGGGCTACAGCTACATCAGCAGCCTTTCTCAGGGGAGTGCCAACCAAGGATATTTTGGAAGCTGCAACTTGGAGTTCAGTGCACACCTTCACCAAACACTATCACTTACCTCTATATTCTAAGACTAGAGCTGGTTTTGCCACTGCAGTTTTGCAGGGCCTACTAGCTTCTTCTGACCCTGTTTAACTCCACCTCCCATCTTTAGCTTTGGGATTCAACCCAAGTGTGATGACTGCAGCATAGTACAGTTTTGTACCTACCGTAAATGTAGATGTTCGAGTGTTCACCCTGCTGCAGTCCAGGTTACCCTCCCTCCTTCCTCTCTGAACTAGCTGAACTTATCTATACCACTCTATCCTGTACAACCTCTGTGGTGTATTTGCTTGTGCCTAAAGGCATTGTTTTATTTTTATCTAGCTATATATATCTATATATCTATATATATCTATATATATCTATATAGATATATAGATATATATAGATTATATATATATATATATATATATATATCTATATATATATTTTGCCTATCTATTGGGGACACCTGACATCTGGGGCAAGAAAAACTGAAGAAAATGGCGTTGGATGCCTCTTATATACCCCTGGCGCACTGACATCAGGGAAGAAGCGACAGCAACCGATGCCAGACCAAGACTTTGGAATTCAGGCCGACTGCGGGACCACCTGACGGCAGGATAAGCCAAGTGTGATGACTGCAGCAGGGTGAACACTCGAATATCTACATTTATGGTAGTTACAAAACTGTACTTTTTTGGTAAAAGAAATAGGGATACCTATTTTCCTGAAAAGATTTGAGATTCTGAATCTGAACAGCAAAATGGTAGGGACGGATACAGGGTTTTCTCCTTGGGTGGGGGGGGTGCTTCTTTCTTCTTCTTCTGAGACTGTATTGGTAGAACGTGCCATTATTTTCAGTGATAGAAGACCAAGGTTTTTCAGGGCCTCAGAAAATGCTATGAGTTGTTTTAGAAGGATTTTTCCATAATTTTTCTAATAGTCAGCCAGCTGTCCCTAAAAAGGTAGTCTTTTAAATGTTTGTACACTATTCCCAAACCTGACCCAGCAGCTGCAGCCCTAGTCAGATGATGTTCATCGTGTTACCCTGCTGCAGTCATCACACTTGGGTTATCCTGTCGTCAGGCGGTCCCGCAGTCGAACGGATTTCAAAAGTCTTGGTCCGACGTCTGTTGCTGTCGCCTCATCCCTGATGTCAGTGCGCCAGGGGTACATGTATTGCAACCGACGCCATTTTCTTCAGTCTTTCTTGCCGCGCAGTGCCCGAAGCAGAAGCAGTTCGCAAGTGCCGGTCGGCCGACTGCTGAGATTTTCGAATTCGAATTTCAGACCAAAGTCTTCTATAAAGCTAAGTACCCCGTTGGGGAAACTTTTCTTGCCTTAGACCGATGTCAGAAAAAGTTAGCAGTTGTATTTCTTGTGGGAAGCAAATACCTCATAAGGATTTTCATTCTTATTGCATATCTTGCCTAGGCCCTGATCACGACGTCACTTCTTGTCGTTTTTGTGCTAGATTTAATAAACGTACTATTAAGACGATTTGATTTCGCACAACACTTTTTTGGCAGAAAATTTAATTATAACATGCCGTCGGAGCTACCGACTACCGGCGTGCACAAAAAGCGCAGGGATAAGGATCGACAGCCCAGGCCTAAGCCCGATTCCGATGCCTCGGTTGATCCGGTCCCCGGTTATCAGTGAGGCGCCGACGCAGCCTCTGACTACCGCAGTTCAGGAACCCGAGACCACTATGGATATTTTGACGGAATGTACTAGGCCGACGCAGCCTTTTACTTCAGGCCCTACCAACGATTTACCTTCCAAGGACGTCGGTGTTTCTGAAACACCATCGCCTTCTGAAGGTGTTTTCAGACCGACGACTGTTACAGTCAAAACGTTTTCCAAGTCGAGGACTCCTTCGAAATCGAAAAAGGCTTCACTTCAGTCTCCTGTTCAAGGCCCTATGCCTAAGAAACAGATGCTCAAGATGGCTGAAGATTTGATTTCTCTTATCAGGGGTTCTCAGCCTCCTCCTGACAAAAGGCCTAGACAAGAGGAAGAATCTGCTTCCTCTGAACAACTGTCTATTTCTTCGGATTCCTCTGAGGACCAAGACTATTCCTTCTCTCCTTATGAAGATTCTGATGCTGAGGACTCTATTCCCTCAGCTTCCCCTCCAGAAGATTACTCTTTTGGGAAACTTTACACACTGTGAGGGAACATTTTCACTGGGAAGGTCAGGATTACTCTGATTCCAAGAAAAGGCTCAGAGAGTTTCTATAACTCCCCCAACACAGACCTCTAGCCATCCCTCCTGTTTTGGACATTGTGGATGATGTCTATTTAGAATCCAGTTTCAACCCTGACTCTCTGCCTCCTGCCCCGGCCAAGCCTGACAGATACTACAGAGTTCCTGATTCCCACAAATTTCTTTACAAAAGCCCAGTAGCTGACCCAGAGACTATCTCCCAGGATCCCAAGGGGGCTAAGGCTTCCATGGCTAAAAATCCAGTACCTTCTGTAAGGGATTCAGGAGCACTAGACAGATGGGGGGAAAAGGTTTACACCTCAGCCACTTTAGCTATGAGAGCTCTAAACTGTCAATTTCATATGCTTAAGTATCAGCAATTTCTCATCTCTCAGTTAAAACAAAAGATAACCACCCTCCCTCAACAATCTGAATTGAAAGAAGTACAGGATTTGTTGCACGCCACCGAGCAGGTGGGCAAACATACCTTACAATGTGGGTTTGATTCTTTAGAGGCCTCCTGCAGAGCAGCTGTCACTGGATCAGTTTTACGTAGGCATGCCTGGTTAAAGGAACAAAGTCTGCCTGATCATGTTAAAGCAAAACTACTAGATGCTCCCTTACAGCAGGATGTTCTTTTTGGTGTTAAAGCAGAAGAAGTTTTAAAGAAAATGGAAGATAAGGCAAAATCAATGCAGACAGTCAAAGATTTCCTACAGGTACAACCCCCTCGCTTCAGCAGAAACTGGCCAACAAAAAATTGGTCATTTCCAGCCACTGACAGGCCTCAGAGGGGTAAATGCAGGCGCCCAAGGGACAGAGGACAACCACAAGCTCAGTATAAACCTCGCCAATGGGGCACTCCAACCCAGAAGGGAGGAGAAGACAGGTCTCAACCCACAAGAAGGCAAACTCAATGACTTGCACCTCAGCTGGCCAAACAAAGCTCTTTTGTCAGCCCCCCTGGGGGGAAAACCAGCACTATTTGCAGACAACTGGCACATGGTCACAAAGGACAAATGGGTCCTAGCCATAATTTTACGAGGATACAGATTCCACTTTCACACCTTGCCAATAAAAAGAGGAATGCCAAACCTGCCACAAAATCAAAGGGCAGAGGCTCAAAAACAAATTACAGCTCTCATGGCCATGAGAGCCATTCAAAGGGTACCAACTCAAGAGCAAGGCCAAGGATTTTACTCAAGATTCTTCCTAGTACCCAGAAAAGAAAATGCTTGGAGACCAATTCTGAACCTTTCAATTCTAAACACTTACTTACAAGTTCCCAAATTCAAGATGCTAACACTACAGCAGCTACTCCCATGTTGGGCAAGGAAGCATGGCTGGTAACGTTGGACCTTAAGGAGGCATACCTGCATGTCCCTATCAGACAAAGTTGCAGAAGATACCTCCGTTTCATTGCAGGTTCAACCCATTATCAATTCTCTGCACTGCCCTTTGGCTTATCTACTGCGCCCAGAGTATTCACAAAATGCCTGGCACCAATAATTGCATACCGCAGACAAAGAGGAATTCAAATATATCCATACCTGGATGACTGCCTCATCCAAGCAGAAAGAAAAGACATTCTCTTACAACATCTGGCTTTTGTAAAGCATCTACTAAATTGTCTGGGGTACACAGTAAACGAAAAGAAGTCAAAACTAGTACCCTCACAAAAAATGACATTCCTGGGTGCCAGCTTGCACACAATGGCACAGAAGGCTTATCTTACACCAGACAAGCAATTACAACTGACTCAATATTTCAGGACAATGGCAACAAAGACCCAATTAACTGCAAGAAAAATTCTACAGGCTTTGGGCTTCATGGCATCTTGCATTCTGATAATACCATTTGCAAAACTGCATATGAGGAAATTACAATGGTACCTAAAAAGCGTATGTTCTCAACACAGCCACAGCTTGGACACAGTGATATCTCTCATTCCCTGCCTTCAACAGGAATTTCTATGGTGGGCACAGGCATGTCACCTCAACAAGGGTCAGCCTTTCACCTTGCCACCACCCAGGCAAACTTGCCACCACCCAGGCAAACTATCGCAACAGATGCTTCAGACTATGCCTGGGGGGCACATATGGCAGGTCAATGCATTCAAGGCCTATGGACTGCAGAACAAAGAAAACTGCACATAAACCAAAAAGAGATGCTAGCTGTACAGAAAGCTCTGACAGCCTTCAAGTATCTACTACAGCCTGGACAACTGGCAATAAAGACGGACAACACTACAGTAATATGGTACATAAACAAACAAGGGGGCACACATTCCTACCCTCTTTGCAGGCAAGCAATAATCTTATGGAACACAGCTTTGGCCTACCAAGTCCAGTTACAAGCTCACTTCCTGCCAGGACAGAAAAACACATTGGCAGACGACCTAAGCAGAAACATCAAAGATCCCCACGAGTGGAAGCTAGACCCACAAATATTTGCAATGATAACTCAAAGATGGGACCTACCAAATATAGACCTGTTTGCCAGTCCTCAAAACTACCAGCTGACAAAATTTTGTACAAGACATTCCACCATCAAGTTTGGAAAGTGGACGCTCTCTCCTTCAGTTGGAAAAACCTGGCAGCATATGCCTTTCCTCCATTACCTCTTCTCACAAAGCTTCTTTTGAAGGTGAAAAAGGAGAAACCTCGAATGATTCTCATAGCCCCAGACTGGCCACGCCAGCACTGGTACCCGCTATTGAAGAATATGGCTCACAGCCCACCATGGATATTGCCTCAAATACCTCATTTACTCACACAGCAAGACAAGCAGATTCTACACAGCCAGATCAAAACCTTAAACCTGGCTGCATGGCAAATCAATTAAGCATCCAACCAGCCCCTTTCACAAGCAGTACTGGATGTTATTTTAGAAGCCAGGAGGCCAAGCACCAGGAAGGCTTACTTGGACAAATGGAAAAGGTTTTCTGCTTGGAACCAAGCTAAAGGCCAAGACACAATTCAGCCTCATATGCCTCACATTCTGCAGTATTTAGCTGAGATGTTGCATAAAGGACTTTCCTTCTCCTCAATTAAAATCCATGCTTCAGCTATTTCAGCTCACTACGACACGAATCCACCTTTATTTTCAAATCCACTCCTAAGGCAGTTCTTCAGAGGGGCAAAAAACATTAGACCACCTAGAAGAGTTCCTAGACCAACATGGGACCTCAACTTTGTTCTGGAAAAACTAACGCTACCTCCTTTTGAACCAGCTTTTTCTGCAGACCTTCAGTTCCTATCTTGGAAGACTGCCCTGCTCCTGGCATTAACTTATGCTAGGAGAGTTTCAGAATTACAGGCACTTATGGCAGTGGAACCTTTCCTCATTTTTCATCAAGACAGAGTTTCTCTACGAACTAATCTTTCCTTCATGCCTAAGGTGGTTTCCAGTGTAGCTTTAAATCAAACCATCCATCTACCCACTTTCTTCCCCAATCCACAGAACAAAGGTGAGAGACTCCTGCATTCCTTGGACATTCACAGGCAGCTTCGATACTACTTGGATAAAACTAAGGCTTTCAGAAAAACTGACCAGCTCTTTGTTTCCTATGCTACAGCTTCTCAAGGGAAGGCCATATCCAAGCAAACAATTTCTAAATGGATAGGCCATTGCATACGATTGTGCTATACCCATCATGGGAAACCAGTTCCTCCTACCATTAGATCCCACTCTACCAGGGCAACAGCTACCTCTACAGCCTTTTTCAGGAGGGTTCCTACCAAGGAAATTTTAGAAGCTGCAACTTGGAGTTCTGTACACACCTTCACCAAACACTATCACTTACCTCTTTATTCTAAGTCTAGGGCAGGCTTCGCCAGCAGGGCCTCATTGCCTCCACTAACCCTCTATGATGCCTCCACCCTACCTTAGCTTTGGGACTCAACCCAAGTGTGATGACTGCAGCAGGGTAACACGATGAACATAGTACAGTTTTGTACCTACCATAAATGTAGATGTTCGAGTGTTCACCCTGCTGCAGTCCAGGTTACCCTCCCTCCAACCCCTCTGATCTACTGGCTAAATCTTTGCTATGCCTTACTGATGTATTTGCTTATAGCTGAAGGGTTTTTGTGTTTGTACAGTGTTCTCACCTTTTGGTACTAATTTGGATCACCTTTTTGGGGGCACCTGACATTTGGGGCAAGAAAAACTGAAGAAAATGGCGTCGGTTGCAATATATGTACCCCTGGCACACTGACGTCAGGGATGAGGCGACAGCAACCGACGTCGGACCAAGACTTAGGAAATCCGGCCGACTGCGGGACCGCCTGACGACAGGATAACCCAAGTGTGATGACTGCAGTAGGGTGAACACTCGAACATCTACATTTATGGTAGGTACAAAACTGTACTTTCTTCATGTTTCACTGTTGCAGTCATCAGTTTTAGGTTATCCCTGCCAGGGTAGCCCTCAGCCAGCCCGAATACCAGAGGCTTAGTATTTCTGCATCGGCTGCTGTCGCTTCAGAACTGACGTTAGGTCGTCAGTAGTATAAAGTAAGGCAGTTGATGCCATTACATCACTCTTTATTGCCATGGAGCCTGAAGCAGAAGCAGTTCGCACGAGTGCCGGTCGGCCGCTACCTGAGTTTCATCTATCGAACTGAAGTTGAAGTCTTCTAATGCTAAATACCCCACTGGGGATCCTTTTTTTTTGCACTAACTGATGTCAGAAAAAGTTAACAATTGTCTCGCCTGTGGAAAGCGAATACCACACCAAGACTTCCATTCTTACTGTGTCACTTGCTTAGGCCCAGACCATGACATCCCCTGTTCCTGATTCTGCGCATTTTTCAACACCAGAACTATCCGTCGTCAGGTCCTTATTGTAGCCAGAAAATATTTTCACTTACAGTCCTCGAATTCTGATATGGCTTTGGTAAGCCATCTGGCAGCAGATCTTCTGAAAAAAATGTAAAGATAAAGACAGAGACAGACCACACACGTCCAGACCTACTGACGATACTTCCGTTAAGTTAGTAGTCAGTTCTCCGGTCCTCAGTGAGGCACTTTTGCAGCCCCTGATGCCCGCTTTTGTGGATTCGCAGGCCGCTACCGATACCCTTTCGGAGTCTGGTATGCCGCAAAACTGTTCTTCAACTAAGGATCCTGCCGTCATCTCTACCTTGGATGGTTACGAAGCTTCTGAGCAGACAGTGGCTTCCGCGGAAGTCCTTCGCACTACCGATTCTTGACACAAACCGACGTCTTCTTCTGCGGCTACCGTTCTTTTGAAAACAACAGAGTTTTTTTAGGGCCAAGGTACGAACCACCCCCCAAGAAACCGACGACCCACTCTCAGGCACCTGCTTCCTTGCCTCAGTCTCAAATGCTTAAAATGGTTGAAGACCTTATCATGCTGATCAGGGGAAGCCAGACTACCCCCTCCAAAAGGAAAAGAGATCTGTCACCTGTAGTTCTGTCTGAACAAGAGTCAGATGACTCTGATGCTTCTGAATATGAAGACAAGCAACCCCTCTCTACGTATGAGGATTCTGATGCAGAGGATTCCTTCCCTTCAGCCTCTACCCAGAGGATATTTCCTTTGGGGAAACGCTGCATACCTTAAGGGATCATTTCCAATAGGAAAGTCAAGACTGCCCTCAGTCAAAAAAGAGACTCGGGGAATTCCTAGATCTTCCACAGCACAGACCCTTGGCCACCCCCTCAGTCCTGAATGTTGTGGAGGATGTTTTCCTGGAATCCAGCTTGGCTCCTGACACCCTCCCTCCTGTGCCCAAAAATCCAGACAGGTACTATAAGAGTCCCTGACTCTCACAAATTTCTTTTTAAAAATCCTACTGCTGACACTGAGGTAATTTCTCAAGGGCCTAAAGGGATTAAAGCAAGCTCTGCTAAGAATCCCACCCCCTCAGATAGGGATTCCCGAGCACTAGACAGATGGAGTAAATAAGTATACACCTCAGCTACTCTTGCTATCAGGGCACTGAATTGTCAGTTCCATATGCTAAAATTTCAGCAACATACCCTGGAACTCAAACAAAAAATGTCTACCTTTTATGCTTGGGTAGAATCTAAAGAATTACAAGTTAATGCATTCTGCAACTCAAGTAACTAAATACACCTTGCACTGTGGTTTTGATGCCCTTGAAGCTTCTTGCAGGGCAGCAATCACTGGATCTGTCATTAGAAGGTATGCATGGCTTAAGGAACAGTCCCTGGCAGACCATGTCAAATCTAAATTGTTGGATGGCACCCTTCACAAAGACAACTTGTTTGACACTACGGCAGAAGAGACCTTAAAAAAGGTGGAAGAAAAAGCAGAATCTATGCAAACAGTTAAGGATTTCTTACAGGTCCAGCCACCCAGGTTCAGAAGGCATTGTCCCACTAAACAGTGGTCCTTTCCTGCTTCCTCCAAGCCAGTCCAGCATAGGCCTTGGGGAACCAGACCCCCCCTCCCAGACAGCAGCCACAGGGAATGCAGAGATCTAAGCAGCAGACTACCTCCACTTCAAGACCAGGGAGTTCTAAGCCACCTCCTTATGGTAAGAGCTCACATTGACTCACCTCCCCCACCCCCTCCCCCTGCCCACCTTCACTTACCCCTAGAAGGAAAACTCTCCTTTCACGCAAGCACCTGGGCCACCATTACCAACGACCACTGGGTTCTGAACATAGTGTCTCAGGGATACAAATTTTCCTTCCACACCCTTCCAACCCCAAAAGGATTCCCAGCCCTACCTCCAAACCAGTGGGCAAAGGTGCTCAAAAGCAAATCTTTTCCCTGCTTTCTATGAGGGCAATAGAGCACTTTCCTGCAGAACAGATAGGCCAAGGTTTCTACTCCAGACTTTTTCTGGTGCCCAGAAAAGAGGACACCTGGCACACCAGCCTTGATCTATCTATTCTGAACACCTTTCTGGTGATCCCAAAATTCCAAATGCTCACCCTCCAGCAGCTGTTACCCATGTTCTCCAAGGATGCTTGGCTAGCCACCCTTGATCTAAAAAAGGCCTACCTCCACATTTCTGTCAGGGAATCATGCAGGAAATATCTCCATTTCAGGGCTGGACCTCAGCACTTTCAGTTCTCTGTGCTTCCCTTTGGCTTATCTACTGCTCCCAGAGTTTTCACAAAATGTCTGGCTCCAGCCATTGCCTTTTTCAGACAAAGGAATGTCCAGATTTACCCATACTTAGACTGCCTAATTCAGGCAGATACCCAGGAAAAGCTGATCAAGCTCCCTGGCCTTTGTAAAGTCCCTACTAACCACCCTAGGGTACACAGTCAACGAAAAGAAATCCAAACGGGTACCCACCCAAAGGATTATATTCCTGGGAGCAAGCCTGGACACAACATCCCAGATGACATTCCTTACACCAGAAAAGCAAACTTTCCTGACAGCCTGCTTCTCTCAACTAGCCACAGACCCCCGCTATCTGCAAGGAAAATCCTGCATGCTCTGGGGTTCATGGCATGTTGCATTCTACTCATTCCATATGCCAGACTGCATATGAGGAAACTTCAGTGGTACCTAAAAAGCCTTTGGTGTCAACACTCAAGACCTGGAGAATTTTATTCCTATAATACCTTGCCTCAGAAAAGATTTTCTTTGGTGGGCAACAGTATGCTCCCACAAGAGACTACCTTTCTCACCACCCCCCGCTGCCCAGACCCTCATCACAGATGCATCAGACTATGTCTGGGGTGCACACCTGTACGACAGGTGCATACAGGGCCAATGGCGCCCACAGCAAATCCATCTGCACATCAACCAAAAAGAGATGATAGTTTTCCAGCATGCCTTAATAGCTTTCAAGCCCCTTCTCTCCTCAGGGGCTCTCCTGATCAAAACAGACAAACACCACTGTGATATGGTATATTTATCAGCAGGGAGGGGCTCACTCCCACCCTTTATACAGGCTGGCCATGCCCTTTGGCACACAGCACAATTTCTACCAGGTTCTCTCAACTCTCTGGCAGACCACTTAAGCAGAAGTCTTCTGGAGCCACATGAGTGGCAGCTCAACAGAAGAACCTTCACCCTAATAACTCAGAAATGGGGCACCCCGAAGGCCAACCTCTTTGTCTCCCACACCAACCATCAGCTCAGCAAGTTCAGCACCAGGGAGCATCACTGCATGGCTTGGAAAGTGGATGGCCCTTTCCTTCCTCTGGGTCAGTCTATCGGACTATGCCTTTCCTCCACTACCTCTCATCCCCAGGGTACTGCTCAGAATAAAGGAGGAAAATCCAAGGACAATTCTTAAAGCTTCCAGGCAGACCTCACCAGCATTGGTACCCCTTGCTGCACAGCCTATCCCCACTGCCATCATGGCATCTTCCTCAGATTTCAAACCTCCTGACCCAGAGGGAAGGTGAATTCATGCACCCAATTGCAGACACTCAATTTGGCAGCTTGGCTTATTCTTTAACCCCAGATTAATCTGCCAACCTCAGTTAACAGTTTCTAGATGTTATACGTGAGGCCAGATGCCCTAGCATTAGAAAGTCTTATGCTGACAAATGGAAAAAGTTCTGCAGCTGGATTCAGGCTAAGGGAGCCAATACTGCACAACCTTCCCTCCTTCTCATCCTGGATTACTTAGCTGACCTGCTGCACAGTGGCTTCTCTTTTTCCTCTATTAAACTTCTTGCCTCTGCTCTCTGTGCTCATTGTCTCACTGAGCAGCCTCTTTTCTCACACCCTGTGATCAAACAGTTCCTAAGAGGGGGCTAGCAATTTGAGGCCACCCAGAAGAGCACCAACCCAGCTTGGGACCTTAACTTTGTGTTGGAAAAGCTCACCCTGTCCCCCTTTGAATCATCCTCTTCAGTAGAGCTAAAATTTCTCTCCTGGAAGGCAGCTTTCCTTCTGGCCATCTCTTCAGCCAGAAGGGTCTCCGAGCTGCAAGCATTCATGACTGTGGAACCCTTCATCATCTTCCATGCTTACAGTGTATCCATCAGGACTAACCATCCTTCATGTCCAAGGTGGTATCCAGTTTGGTTCTCAACCAAATCCATTCATTTGCCCGCATTTTTTCCTAACCCACAGAACAAGGGGGAAAGGATCCTGCACTCTCTAGATGTGCACAGACAGCTCAGATTTTATCTAGACAGGACTAAATCCTTCAGAAAGTCTGATCAATTTCTGGTTAGCTTTGCTGCAGGGGCAGTGGGCAAAGCCATCTCCAAACAAACCATTTCCAAATGGATAGCACACTGTGTCCGTTTCTGTTAGAAACAACATGGAAAGCCTTCACCCAAGGGAGTCAGGACTCAATCCACCAGAGCAGCCTCCACCTCTGCAGCTTTCCTCAGAGGAGTCCCCACCAGGGACTTCCTGGAGGCTGCCACCTCGACATCTGTTCACACCTTTACCAAACATTACCACCTACCTATATTCTCCAAATCCAGGGCAGAGTTTGCCTCTGCAGTCTTGCAGATCATCCTTGACAGCCCCCAGTTTCCTTGAATGCCTCCACCCATTTCCTCAGCTTTGGGAATCAACCCAAATGTGATGACTGCAACAGTGAAACACGAAGAACATAGTGCAGATGTTCTTCATGTTTCACTGTTGCAGTCATTACATTTAGGGTTATCTGCTTGCAGGTAGCCCTCAGTCGGCCTGATTAACAAAGTCTTGGGTCCTGCGTCGGTTGCTGTCCCTTCTTCCATGACGTCAGGTCGTCAGGGGTATAAAACATGCAGCTGACACCATTACATCAGTCTTAATGTGCGGTGCCTGAAGCAGAAGCAGTCCGTAAGTGCCGGTCGGCTGACTCTTGAAATTTTCATTTTCGAGTTTCAGAACCGAAGTCTTCAACTAAAGCGAAGTACCCTGTTGGGGAAACTTTTTCTTGCACCTTACCGATGGCAGTAAAAGTTAATAATTGCATTACTTGTGGAAAGCAAATACTTCATAAAGATTTTCATTCGTACTGTATCCCTTGGCTAGGCCCTGACCACGATGTGCCTTGCTGTCGGTTTTGTGCTTTATTTAATCAGCGCACAATCCGTCATCGGTATATTTTCACCTCTAAATATTTTGGTTTTCAGTTTAATTATCCAGAAATGTCGTCGGTTAGCCATCTGACTACTGGGATTCCGAAAAAAATGCAAAGATAAAGAAAGAGACAGGCCGCCGTGGTCCAAAACTGCAGACGACACTTTTCCTAAGCCAGTCGCCAGTTCACCGGTACTCAGTGAGGCGCTTTCGCAGCCCCTGATACCCGCTACTTCTGATTTGCAGGCCTCTACTGAGACCCATTCGGAATCCGGTATGCCGTGAGATGCTTCAACTATGGAACCCGCAGATGTCTCTCCCTTGGATGGGTCCAGAGCCTCTGTGCAGGCATCGGCTTCTGAGGGTGTATTCAGGCTTCGGACTTGCATATTAAACCAATGCCTCCTCCTTCACTTAGGCCTAAATCTCGAACCATGCCTAAAAAACGATGCCCAGGCCACATGCTCAGGCCTGTATGCCTAAAAAACAAATGATAAGAATGGCTGAAGATCTAATTACTCTAATCAGGGGTAGCCAACCCCCCCCCCCTTCTAAGAGGCCTAGGACTGAAGTTGTTTCTGAATCTTCTGATGATCTGGATTTGCCCTTATGTACTTATGAGGATTCTGATGCAGAGGACTCTATTCCATCTGCGTCTCCTCCAGAGGATTTTTATTTTGGTGAAACCTTACATACTCTAAGGGAGCATTTCCACTGGGAATGCCAGGATTTTTCTGATTCAAAAAAGAGGCTCAGGGATTTCTTACTCCTGCCTCAGTATAGGCCTTTAGCTATTCCTCCTGTACTAGACATTGTTGATGATGCTTTTTAGTTTGGCCCCTGATTCCTTGCCTCCTGCTCCCAGAAAACCTGACAGATACTACAGGGTCCCTGAGTTTCACAAGTTCCTTTTTAAAAATCCTGTTGCGGATCCAGAGACTGTTTCTCAGGGGCCCAAGGGCATTAAGGCTTCTATTGCTAAAAATCCTACCCCTTCAGGGCACTGGATAGATGGGGTAAGAAGATTTACACTTCTGCAACCATGGCCATTAGGGCTTTAAACGGTCAGTTTCATATGTTAAAAGCATCAGCAACATGTTAGTGGATTGCTTAAACAGAAAATTATGTTGATTCCTGACTGTGTGGAAAATAAAGAATTACAGGATTTAATGCATTCTTCTGAACAGGTTGGAAAACATAATTTGCTCTGTGATTTTGATTCATTAGAGGCCTCTTGCAGGGCTGCTGTTACTGGGTCTGTGCTCAGAAGGCATGCTTGGCTTAAGGAGCAATCCTTACCTGATCATGTTAAAGCTAAATTGTTGGATGCTCCCTTAAATCAGGACCACCTGTTTGGCAACAAGGCTGAGGAAGTTCTTAAAAAGATGGAAGATAAAGCTAAATCTATGCAAACAGTTAAAGATTTCTTACAAGTTCAGCCTCCTATATTTAGTAGACACTGACCCTCTAAAAATTGGTCCTTTCCAGCCCCTTCCAGGGTTTCTCAAGTCAAACCCAGACACAGCAGAAACCCCAAGTTTCAGTCCCAGGGGACACACAGGACTAAGCAGTGGGGGGCCTCCACTTCTAAATCTGGGTAATAAGACTCCCCCTATGGTAAACTGTCTCAATGACTTCCTTTTAAAATTTCCAAGCACTTATCAACTGGCTGCCCCTTTGGGGGGGAAAGATTGCTCTTCATGCAAAGAACTAGGAGCTCATTACCCAGGACAAATGGGTTTTAAATATAGTGTCCCAGGGATAAAGATTTCACTTCCACACGTTGCCAACACCAAACGGGTAGCCGGACCTACCCCCAAATCATTCGGCAGAGGCCCAAAACAAGTACTTTCTCGCTTAAGCATAGGGGCTGTTCAGTTGGTACCAGAAGAGGAAAAGGGACAAGGTTTCTACGAGACTTTTCCTGGTACCCAGAAAAGACAATTCAAGGCGTCCTATCCTGGAACTGTCTACTCTAAACACCTTTTTGGAGATTCCAAAATTCAATATGCTGACTCTTCTCCAGTTGCTTCCTGTGCTAGGCAAAGACGCCTGGTTGACAACACTAGATTTAAAAGAAGCATACCTGCACATCCCAATCAGGGAATCTTGCAGAAGATACCTTCGCTTCAAAGCAGGCTGCACACACTATCAATTCTCTGCACTGCCCTTTGGCTTATCTACTGCGCCCAGAGTATTCACAAAGTGCCTAGCTCCAGTTATTGCATTTTGCAGGTGAAGAAATATTCAAATATACCCATACCTGGACGATTGTGTAATTCAGGCAGAAAGCCAGGGCATACTTTTGAATCATCTGGCCTTTGTACAGAGGGTTCTAACCTGTCTGGGGTACACCATAAATGAAAAGAAATCTCACCTGGTACCCTGTCAACAAATAATATTCCTGGGAGCAAGCTTGAATACAACTTTCCAGATGGCTTACCTCATGCCAGAGAAACAAATTCATTTGACAACCTACTTCAAACAAATGGCCACAAAAACCCTGCTATCTGCAAGACAAATACTGCAAGCCTTGGGGTTCATGGCCTTCTGCATTCTACTAATTCCATATGCAAGGCTGCATATGAGGAATCTACAGTGGTATCTGAAAAGCCTATGGTGTCAACATTCTCAGGATCTAGAAGCAATGATCCCTATCATACCTTGCCTACGCCTAGAGTTCCTTTGGTGGGCAGAGGCCTGCCACCAAAACAAGGGACTACCTTTCACACCACTCCCCGCCGCCCAAACCCTAACAACAGATGTATCAAACTATGCATGGAGGGCTCACCTGGCAAGGAAGTGCATTCAGGGCAAATGGAACCCAAGTCAAATGCACCTGCATATCAATCAAAAAGAAATGTTAGCTGTACAGAATGCTCTGACAGCCTTCAAGGACCACATTCTTCCAGGACAACTAATGGTAAAGACAGAAAACACCACTGTTATGTGGTACATAAACAAAAATGGGGGTACACATTCTTATCCCCTCTGCAGACTAGCCATGGCATTGTGCAACACGGCCTTGAGCTACCAAGTGCACATTCAAGCTCAATTCCTGCCAGGAAAATTAAATACACTGGCAGATGGACTAAGCAGAAACCTCATGGACCCACACAAAACTGGACTCAAGGATTTTCAACATGTTTACAAGCAAATGGGGGAGCACAGATATAGACCTATTTGCCTCTCCCCAGAGCTACCAATTAGACAAATTTTGCACAAGGACTCCCCACAAACAAGCCTGGAAAGTGGATGCTCTGTCCTTCAGCTGGAAAAACCAATCAGTCTATGGATTCCCCCCTCTGCCTCTGCTCTCCAAAGTACTACTAAAGATCAAACAGGACAAACCAAGGACGATTTTGATTGCTTCAGACTGGCCACGCCAACACTGGTACCCACTCCTGCGCAGTGTGTCACGGCTATCCCCATGGCACCTGCCTTGGACTCCTTCCCTGTTGTCCCAGCAGGAAAACCAGATTCTGCACCCTCAGCTTCTAACACTGAACCTTGCAACCTGGCTAATTACCTAATCTCTGCTTTACCATCCCTTAGTAAACCTGTGATGGATATCATTTTAGAGGCAAGGAGGCCTAGTGCTAGAAAATCTTATGCTTAAAAATGGCAAAGATTCTGTGCTTGGAACCAATCTCAAGGGATGAGCACAGCAGTGCCCAGTTTACCTCAGATTTTACAATACTTAACTGAGATGCTTCACAAGGGCCTGTCTTTTTCCTCCATTAAAATCCACACTTCAGCCATTTCATCTCATTGTAACACAGAACCTCCTCTCTTCTCTCATCCACTGATCAAGCAGTTCCTCGGAGGGGCCAAAAATTTGAGACCACCTAGGAGAGCTCCAACACCAGCCTGGGACCTTAACTTTGTTTTGGAGAAATTCACTCTACCTCCTTTCGAGCCAACTGCCACTGCGGACTTTAAATTTCTTTCTTGGAAAACAGCTTTCCTTTTAGCAATCACTTCAGCTAGAAGGGTATCTGAATTACAGGCCATTATGGCAGTAGAGCCTTTCATCATCTTTCATGCGGACAGGGTGTCCCTCAGAACCAATCCATCCTTCATGCCCAAGGTGGCATCCAGTGTGGCTCTTAATCAGTCCATTCATTTGCCAACCTTCTTTCCCATTCCACAGAACAAAGGGAAACGGATACTGCATTCCTTAGATGTGCACAGACAACTTAGATTCTACTTGGACAGGACTAAACCTCAAAGGAAATCTTAACAACTGCTGGTGGCATTTGCTGCATTGGCAGAGGGGAAGACTATTTCAAAGCAAACCATTCCTAAATGGATAGGCCATTGCATTCATTTCTGCTATAAGCACCATGGAAAACCTATCCCCCAGGGTATCAGACCTCACTCCACCAGGGCTGCATCTACTCTACTGCCTTTCTCAGAGGTTTACCTACCAGGGACATCCTAGAAGCTGCTACCTGGAGTTCTGTACATACCTTCACCAAGCATTATCATTTGCCAATTTTCTCTAAATCCAGAGCTGGCTTTTCCACTGCAGTCTTGTAGGGCTTTTAGCTGGTCCTAATACTATTTAAATTCCTCCTCCCAAACATAGCTTTGGGAATCTACCCAAATGTAATGACTGCAACAGTGAAACAAGAAGAAAATAGTACAGTTGTGTACACTTACCATAAATGTAGATCTTAGAGTGTATTCACTGTTGCAGTCCTAGTTACCCTCCCTCCAGCCCCCTAACTTCTTTTGGTTATACCTCTACTTTCCTTTACTATGCTTAAAAGCTTTTTGGTGTATTTGCTTTTTTGTTGGAGGTATATCATTGTACTTCTATGTTTAATTGCTCCCCATTAGGGGGGCACCTGACATCTGGGGCAAGAAAAACTGATGTAATAGCGTCGGCTGCATGTTTTATACCCCTGACGTCATGGAAGAAGGGACATCAACCGACGCAGGACCCAAGACTTTGTTAATCAGGCAGACTGAGGGCTACCTGCAAGCAGATAACCCCAAATGTAATGACTGCAACAGTGAATACCCTCGAACATTTACATTTATGGTAAGTGTACACAACTGTACTTTGTGTACACTTACTGTAAATGTAGATATTCGAGTGCATTCACTGTTGCAGTCCTGGTTTCCCTCCCTTCATCCCCCTCTTCTTTCTTCTCTTTCCTTACAAGGTACATATTGGTATTTATTTTCTACTGGTGGGGTCTTCCACCAGTACGTGGCTCCCACTTGGGGGCTCCTGACAGGTTAGGGCAAGAAAAACTGATGTAATGGCACCGGCTGCCTTACTTTATACTACTGATGTCGGTCCTGAAGCTACAGCAACTGACGCAAAAATACTAAGCTTCTGGTATTTGGGCTGGCCGGGGGCTACTCTGGCAGGGATAACCCAAATGTGATGACTGCAACAGTGAATTCACTGGGACATCTACATTTATGGTAAGTGTACACAACTGTACTTTCCTCCTTCCCAGGTGGGGAAGGATTTTTAGTCAAAGATGGTCCTAGTGCCAAAGAGAGTAAATGCTTTGAGAGCAGTTCTGAATCTTTCTTTCCTACACCTGTTTGTGATAGTGTCCAAATCCAAAATGATGTCATTTCACAGCCTGTTATCTCTTTGTCTTCTTTCAAGTTTTTTGATAATACTGCAGTTAAAAGATGCTTATCACATCCCTATTCAGCCAGACTTCAGACGTTCCTTAAGTTTTTTTGCATCTGGATCCCATTGTCTGCTTTCCCCCTTACCCTTTGGGTTATCCATTGCACAATGTGTGCTCACAAAGTAAACTGCAGTTATAGCTCATTTCAGGCTACAGGGTATCAGCGTTTTTTTTTTCCATTTTTAAACTGCTAGCTTATCTTTGCAGAGTCTTTTTCAAAGTGTCAGGAATCTTTCTTGTGTGTGAGATCTCTTACACAAGCTGGGGTTATGGGACCTCAATTCAAAGACCTTGCCTTCCACAGGAAAATAGATGTGTGTAGATATATCACTTGGGTGAGAGAACTGTTACACAAGCTGGGATACCAATAAAACATTAAAAAGTCTTTCTTGACTCCTTCAAACAAGGTTGTGTTTCTGGGGAATATCAACTAGACACCTCAGTTCAAACAGCTTTTTTTCTACAGAAGAACACAGATCTCTAGACAGATCTCTTTTTAAGTTTTTTACTCAGACTTTTGTCACTGTGAGGGAATATCTCAGGATTTTTGGTGTCACTGTATCTACAATTCTTATAATACTCCTAGCAAGATTCCACATAAGAAAGATACAGTGGTATCTGAAATCTCTTTGGCCCCAGCACCAACACTTTTTATCGTTTCAAATCCCAATGCTGAGATATGTTAGAAGAGAAATCATTTGGTGGAGACAACAGATTTCCTTAACTCCAGGTCTCCCCTTCTCTAAAGCAGTCACCACAGATGCTTCGAACATTGCTCGTGGAGCAGTTTCAAGAGGGATAAAATTGCAAGGGTGTGGGACACCAAGAATAGACATGAGCACATAAATATAAAGGAGATGCTTGCCCCGATCAAGTCACTCTACTGTCTGAAAAATCTTTGGTCCATGGGACCTATTCAAGTGGTTGCAGGCAATATAATGAAACAGCTGAACAATAAACTGTTCCAACTGTTTTGCCAAGACTTTATGACATGAAATGTGAACTTTTTAGGTTGGTCAGAAAGTTATATTTACATGAATATTTTAAAGGGGACAATAAAGTGAATACAGTATGTGATGATGTTTCCATTGACAGTAATATGGATGTAAGCAATGAAAGTTTTTTTTCATGTCAGTCGGAATGTGATTTAAATGCGTATTGTAAAGTTAACACTAATAAGGAAATGTATAAAAGACAATTTTTACTCCCCTTTAGAAATGAGACTATTAAAAGATGTTCATCGTGTTACCCTGCTGCAGTCATCACACTAGGGTTATCCTGTCGTCAGGCGGTCCTGCAGTCGGCCGGAATTCCAAAGTCTTGGTCCGGCGTCGGTTGCTGTCGCTTCTTCCCTGACGTCAGTGCGCCAGGGGTATATATAATGCATCCGACGCCATTTTCTTCAGTCTTTCTTGCCGCGCGGTGCCCAAACCAGAAGCAGTTCGCAAATGCCAGTCGGCCGACTCCTGAGATTTTCGAAGTCGAATTTCAGATCCAAAGTCTTCAATAAAGCTAAGTACCCCATTGGGGAAACTTTTCTTGCCTCAGACCGATGTCAGAAAAAGTTAACAATTGTATTTCTTGTGGGAAGCAAATACCTCATAAGGATTTTCATTCTTACTGCATACCTTGCCTAGGCCCAGACCACGACGTCACTAGTTGTTGTTTATGTGCTAGGTTTAATAAGCGTACTATAAAAAGACTCTTTGATTTCGCACGACACTACTTCGGTAGATAATTCAACTACACTATGCCGTCGGAGCAACCGACTACCGGCGTGCACAAAAAATGCAAGGATAAAGACAGGCAGCCTAGACCCAAGCCAGACTCCGAGGCCTCGGCTGGTCCGGTCTCCGGTTCAGCGGTCTTCAGTGAGGCTCTGACGCAGCCCCTGACTACCGCAGATCTGGAACCCGAGACCGCTTCAGAACTTTTGGCGGAAAGTACTAGGCCGACGCAGCCATTTTGTTTAGGCCCTACCGATGGCACTGCTGAAAAAGATGTCGGTCCTGCAGAAACACCTTCGGTTTCTGAAGGCGTCATCAGACCGATGCTCACCATAAAAACGTATCCTAAGACTCCTATTAAACCTAAAAAGACTGCACTTCAGTCCCCTGTTCAAGGCCCCATGCCTAAGAAACAGCTGCTCAAAATGGCTTAAGATTTGATCTCTTTAATCAGGGGTTCCCAACCCCCTCCCGACAAAAGGCCTAGACAAGAGGAAGATTATGCCTCCTCTGAACAAGTGTATGTTTCCTCAGGCTCCTCTGAGGACCAAGATTATTCCTTCTCCCCTTATGAAGATTCTGATGCTGAGGATTCTATTCCCTCAGTTTCTCCTCCTGAAGACTACTCCTTTGGGGAAACTTTACACACTATGAGGGAACATTTTCACTGGGAAGGTCAGGACTACTCTGACTCAAAGAAAAGGCTCAGAGAGTTTCTTTTACTCCCCCAGCACAGACCACTTGCCATCCCCCCAGTTTTAGACATTGTGGATGATGTTTACTTAGAATCCAGTTTGAACCCAGATTCCCTGCCTCCTGCTCCGGCCAAACCTGACAGATACTATAGAGTGCCTGATTCCCACAAATTTCTTTATAAAAGTCCTGTTGCTGATCCAGAGACTATCTCCCAGGGTCCAAAAGGGGCTAAGGCTTCTATGGCAAAAAATCCTGTACCCTCTGAAAGGGATTCCAGAGCACTAGACAGGTGGGGGAAAAAGGTTTACACCTCAGCCACTCTAGCTATGAGGGCAGTAAACTGCCAGTTTCACATGCTAAAATGTCAGCAATTTCTAATGTCTCAGTTAAAACAAAAAATGAGCACACTCCCTCAACAGTCTGAATTGAAAGAAATGCTGGATCTGTTGCATGCAACTGAACAGGTGGGCAAACATACTATACAATGTGGGTTTGATTCTTTGGAGGCTTCCTGCAGAGCAGTTGTCACTGGGTCCTGTTATACGTAGGCATGCTTGGTTAAAGGAACAAACTCTGCCTGATCATGTTAAAGCAAAGCTTCTAGATGCTCCCTTACAGCAGGATGTTCTTTTTGGAGTTAAAGCAGAAGAAGTCTTAAAGAAAATGGAGGATAAGGCAAAATCTATGCAGGCAGTCAAAGATTTCCTACAGGTACAGCCCCCTCGCTTCAGCAGAAATTGGCCAACAAAAAATTGGTCCTTTCCAGCTACTGACAGACCACAGAGGGGTAAATACAGACGTCCAAGAGGCAGAGGACAACCACAAGCCCAGTACAAACCTCGACAGTGGGGCACTGCAGCACAGAAAGGAGGAGAAGATAGGTCCCAAACTACCAGAAGGCAAACTCAATGACTTGCACCTCATCTGGCCAAGCAACACTCTCTTGGCAGCCCCCTTGGGAGGAAAACTCGCACTTTTTTCAGACAACTGGCACATTGTCACAAAGGACAAATGGGTCCTAGACATAATTTCACGAGGATACAGATTCCATTTTCACACCTTGCCAATGAAAAGAGGAATGCCAAACCTGTCACAAAATCAATGGGCAGAGGCACAAAGACAAATTACAGCTCTCATGGACATGAGAGCCATTCAATTGGTACCTACTCGAGAGCAAGGCCAAGGATTTTACTCAAGACTCTTTCTAGTTCCCAGAAAGGACAATGCCTGGAGACCAATTCTGGACCTTTCAATTCTAAACACCTTTTTACAAGTACCCAAATTCAAGATGCTAACACTACAGCAGCTTCTTCCCATGTTGGGCAAGAAAGCAATGCTAGTAACCTTGGACCTCCAGGAGGCATACCTGCATGTCCCTATCAGACAAAGTTGCAGAAGATACCTCTGTTTCATTGCAGGTTCAACCCATTACCAATTCTCTGCACTGGCCTTTGGCTTATCTACTGCGCCCAGGGTCTTCACAAAATGCCTGGCACCAGTAATTGCATACTGCAGACAAAGAGGAATTCAAATATACCCATACCTGGACGACTGCCTCATACAAGCAGAAAGCAAGGAACACCCTCTTACAACATCTGGCTTTTGTAAAACATCTTCTAAGTTGCCTGGGGTACACAGTAAACGAAAAGAAATCAAAACTAGTACCCTCACAAAATATGACATTTCTGGGTGCCAGCTTGAATACAATGGCCCAGAAGGCTTATCTGACGCCAGACAAACAACTACAACTGACTCAATATTTCAAAACAATGGCAACAAAGACCCAGCTACCTGCAAGAAAAATTCTGCAGGCCTTGGGCTTCATGGCGTCTTGCATACTACTAATACCATTTGCAAAGCTGCATATGAGGAAATTACAGTGGTACCTAAAAAGCATATGGTCTCAACACAGCCATAGCTTGGACACAATGCTATCTTTCATTCCCTGCCTAGAACAGGAGTTTCTGTGGTGGTCACTGGCTTGTCACCTCAACAAGGGTTTGCCTTTCACCTTGCCCCCAGCCAGGCAAACTATGACAACAGATGCATCGGACCACACCTGGGGGGCACACATGGCAGGACAGTGCGTTCAAGGCGTATGGACTGCAGATCAAAGGAATCTGCACATCAATAAAAAAGAGATGCTAGCTGTTCAGAATGCTCTGACAGCCTTCAAGAATCTATTACATCCAGGACAACTTACAATAAGGACGGACAACACCACAGTAATGTGGTACATAAACAAACAAGGGGGTACACACTCCTACCCTCTATGCAGGTAAGCAATGACCTTGTGGAACACAGCTCTGGCTTACCAAGTTCAATTACAAGCTCAATTCTTGCCAGGAAAAAAGAACACATTGGCAGACGACCTCAGCAGAAACCTCATGGATCCCCACGAGTGGAAACTGGATCCACAAGTATTTGCAATGATAACTCAGAAATGGGGCCTTCCAGACATAGACCTGTTTGCCAGTCCTCAACACTATCAACTAACAAAATTTTGTACAAGGACACTTCACCATCAAGCTTGGAAAGTGGACGCACTCTCATTCAGTTGGAAAGACCTGACAGTATATGCCTTCCCTCCATTGCCTCTCCTCACAAAGGTGCTTCTGAAAGTCAGAAAGGAGAGACCACAACTGATACTCATAGCCCCAGACTGGCCACGCCAGCACCGGTACCCACTATTGAAGAATATGGCCCAGGGCCCACCTTGGATTTTACCACAAATTGCCCATTTGCTCACACAGCAAAACAATCATATTCTTCACAGCCAGCTAAAAACCTTAAGTCTGGCTGCATGGCATATCACCTAAACATTCAGCCAGCTCCTCTTTCCCAAGCAGTTATGGATGTTATTCTGGAAGCTAGGAGGCCCAACACTAGGAAGGCCTATTCGGACAAATGGAAAAGGTATTGTGCCTGGAACCAAGCTAAAGGCCAAAACACACTTCAGCGTCACATGCCTCAGATTCTACAGTATTTAACTGAGATGTTGCACAAAAGACTTTCTTTTTCTTCCATTAAAATCCATGCATCAGCTATTTCAGCCCACTACAACACGGAACCACCCTTATTTTCGCATCCACTTCTAAGGCAGTTCCTCAGAGGGGCAAAAAACATTAGGCCCCTAGGAGAGCACCTACACCAACATGGGACCTAAATTTTGTTCTGGAAAAACTTACGCTGCCTCCCTTTGAACCAGCTTTCTCTGCAGATCTGCAGTTCCTATCATGGAAGACTGCCCTGCTGCTAGCAATAACTTCAGCTAGAAGAGTCTCAGAGTTGCAGGCACTAATGGCAGTGGAACCTTTCCTCATTTTCCATCAAGACAGAATTTCTCTACGTACTAATCCTTCCTTCATGCCTAAGGTGGTTTCCAGTGTGTCTTTAAATCAAACCATTCACTTACCCACCTTCTTCCCAAACCCACAGAACAAAGGAGAAACACTCCTGCATTCCTTGGACATTCACAGGCAACTTTGTTACTACTTGGATAAAACTAAGGCTTTCAGAAAATCTGACCAGCTCTTTGTATCCTATGCTACAGCTACACAAGGGAAGGCTATATCAAAACAAACCATTTCCAAATGGATAGGACATTGCATTCATTTTTGCTATACCCATTATGGAAAACCAGTTCCTGCTACCATTCAGCCCCACTCTACCAGGGCAGCAGCTACATCTACAGCCTACCTCAGGGGGTTTCCAACCAAGGAGATTTTGGAAGCTGCAATTTGGAGTTCAGTACACACCTTTACCAAACACTATCACTTACCACTTTACTCTAAGACTAGGACTGGCTTCGCCACTGCAGTTCTGCAGGGCCTTCTAGCCTCCTCTAACCCTCTATAACTCCTCCACCCATCCATAGCTTTGGGATTCTACCCAAGTGTGATGACTGCAGCAGGGTAACACGATGAACATAGTACAGTTTTGTACCTACCATAAATGTAGATGTTCGAGTGTATACCCTGCTGCACTCCAGGTTACCCTCCCTCCATCCCCTCTGATCTAACTGGCTAAATCTCTACAATACCTTCCTGATGTATTTGCTTATAGCTGGAGGGATTTTGTGTTTGTGCAAATATTACTTAATTTGGTACTAATTACTGACCACCTTTTTGGGGGCACCCGGCATCTGGGGCAAGAAAAACTGAAGAAAATGGCGTTGGATGCATTATATATACCCCTGGCACACTGACGTCAAGGAAGAAGCGACAGCAACCGACGCCGGACCAAGACGTTGGAATTCCGGCCGACTGCAGGACCGCCTGACGACAGGATAACCCTAGTGTGATGACTGCAGCAGGGTGAACACTCGAACATCTACATTTATGGTAGGTAGAAAACTGTACTTTTTTCTGCATCATTGAATTTTAGTATAAGAGAAGGAATATGACAGTTTTTGTGGTAATAAATCAAATATCAGTTATAATTTGACGAAACAAGAATGGAACAGTCTTAAAGATTTAGGTAAAAAGAAAGAAATTATATTTAAACCAGCAGATAAGGGGGTTAAACTTGTATTGCATTTTGCTCATTATTTGGAAATGTGCTTGAAACATTTAGATAATTGGGAAATTTATGCAGTAGTGACTGTGGATATGTGTAGGAAAGCACTGGGGGAATTTAAAGAGCTGATGCATAAAGGGCACAGACTCGATTATTTTTCCTTCGAGGATGTAGAATATAGATTTAGTGTTAAGAATTGTAAAATGGCGCAATTTTTCTGTTTGCCTAAGATACATAAAAGTTTAAAGGACCTTCCGGTCGACCTGTAGTTTCAGCCCGTGAATATTTTACATGAATGTTTACTACAGAAAGTGCAGAAATTACCGTCTTATATTCAGGACATTCTTGAGTTTATGGAAAAAGTAAAAGTTGTAATTTGGTCTAAAGACATGTATTTTGTGGTACTGGATGTAGTACTTTTATACTCTTGGTTTGGAGGCTTTATTGCATTTTTAGGTGATAATCTTGAAACAAACTTTATTAGTGAGTTGATTGCTTTCTGTCTGACTAATAACTTTTCTGAATTTAATGGTGTTTTATATAAACAACTTCAATGTACAGCTATGGGGTGGCTTTTGCCCCATGTATGCAAATCTATTTGTGGGTCTTTTTGAACAACTTTATATTTATAGTAAAGATGTTTATAGTAAAGATGTTATTTTAGGAAGTATGTAATTAAATATTTTATTTATTTATTTTATTTATTTATTTTACATTTGTTTGATGATCTGATTTTTATACGTGAAGAGGGAATAGGAGAAGTAGATAATTTTATAAAAGCTTTGAATGAAAACAGATTTAATTTGAACTTTGATGGTTTGCAAATAGGTACAAAAGTTGTTTTTTTTTAGATATTCAGATGGAAGGCATTGTAAATAAAGGGACTTGAACTAGGGTACAGAGAAAATTTGAAGATGATTTACTTTTTTTGCATGGGCAGTGTTGTCATCATCCACACACTTTAAAAACTCTCCCAGGGAATTGTTATGGCTAGGCTTGTATAGGCCCTAGGCCGATAGCCTAGTACCAACCTAAACCTGTATGGAGAGTTTTTAAGGTTAAAAAGATTGTTCAATGAGGATAAGGAATTTAGAGAGGAATTGGAAACAGCTATACACATGAAAATTTATTAAGCGAATGTCAACAAAAGGTGTGTGGGGAATTTAGTGTAAGACATGATAGTCAAGGAAATAAAAAACATCTGGGTAAAGAAAAATAATGAAATAAAGAGTAGGGAGCCCATTTATTTTGTCACAAGGTGTACAGTATTTTCAGAAAGAATGGTTAGTTTGGTCAGTCAATTTTGGGGTATTTTATTACAAAGTGAGGAATTAAGTTCTGTATTAGAAAGTCAGACCAGAGTTTTGTACACACAGGTCAGAAATTTGAGTGACATCTTGGTTCATAGCAAATATACTATGCCAGTGGTGAGCTGGAGTTATGCAATTTCATTTAAAGGTACAAGTCCCGTTGGAAAGTGTATGTACAGTTTGTCCTTATTTGGTTGATAGTTTCCCAGTTATTAATTGGAAAAGGTATAAAATACAGGGCAGTTATAGTTGTTGATAGTGTTGGGAATAATGTATGCTATAAAAATACCCATGTAAAAAGTTTTATATAGGAGAAAGTAGGAGATCTTTTTCAACTAGGATTAAAGAACAGGTTGGGTGGGCGTTCAAAAGACATGCGTAAATGGATGTGCCTTCGTTGAAGGTTGAACGTCGAGCTGGCACCTCGGCGTTCGTGAAAATCTACTGCCAGTCATTAGCGGACCGGAGTTCCGCTGTGGCGACCCCTAACCGGGAAAAGGCAAAAGGCAACAATAACAACATAAGGGATATTAAGAAAGGAAGAACAGAGTCCTTTTGCCATGCATGTTCGGGATTATCACAAGGGACAGTTGGTAGGTCTGCAAGTCACTGTCTTGGAACAGGTTTATCATCATTTTTGTGATATATTGGATATAAAAAGTAGGCTTCTTAAAAAAGAGTCAATGTTTATTCTTAAGTTTGATACTATGTCCCCTAAAGGTCTTAATAATGAACTTGATTGGAGATGTTTTATTTAATTGTTAATTGGAGTGTTTGGTATATAAGATGGAGTGTTTGGTGGGGAAATGTTATACTGTGAAAAGCCAGTAAAGTCAAGGCGCTAGACGAGTTACATTTGCTTTATTTTAATAAAGTGTGTTTTACTGTCCATTCATGTGGTTGTTTCAGTATATTGAATTTATGTAGTGGTCACTGTGGTTGCAGACAATATCCCAGTCATGTGGTACATCAACAGGCAAGGGAGAACTTAGTCATATCCCTTTTGCAGGCTAGCCATGTTAGGTTGGGATGTAGCTTCACAGTACAGTCTCACTCTACAGGCATCCTACATTCTTTCAGAGCAAAATTGTGTGGCAGACTAGCTGAGCAGGACCAGAGCAGACCTGCACAAATCAAAACTAGATTGGGGTCTTCCAAAATTTAATCCATCTGTGGGGAGTTCCTCAAGTTAGACCTCTTTGCCTCCTGCCTGAGCAATCAATTGGTGAGATTCTGTTTCAGGACTCCCATTGAAGAAGACCTGGAAGGCGGATGCCTTTTCTTTTCCTTGGACAGGAATGCTGCATCCTGTGTGTTTTTCTACCCTTTCCACCAGTATCCAGCATATTTCCGAAGATTCAGATGGAAGCCCCCAAGATAATTGTGGTGACTTCCTTTTTGACCCAGGTAACCGTAGTTCTCCCATTTTTTGGAAATCCCCAGGGTCAGTTACCGCAAGCACTCTCACAGATTGTATCTACTCACACCATAAATTGTGGGTTTGTTACACCCCAGCATCAATCAACTTCAGTTAACTGCCTGAATAATAGGGTCTAAATTCTCTTTAGGCACCTGTTTACTGAGTACATGCAGCAAGTTCTAATGGAGGCAAATAATCCTGCTACTAGAAAATTATATAGTAGCAAATGGAAAAGGTTTTCTAGGTGGTGCTAACCAGCACCCATTCAGGTCTAGTATTTGTGTGAGTTATTATCCTTTGGCCTTTCTTACTCCTCTGCCAAGGTTCATTTATTGGCCATTTTGGTATATCTACCCAAGGATCCTCCTCTTTCAACAAATTCTCATGTCAAAATGTTTTTGAAAGAGGTTTTGCATAAGAAGCCTCCACGGAAATCAGTTCCTTGGTATCTTAATTTTGTGTTGGGGAAACACTCTGCTCCAGTTGAACTAACTAACCTGGCTGACTTGAGGTTGTTAAATGGAAAACAGATTTACCAACTGGTTTGACCTCTGCCGAAAGGGTGTTTGAGTTGCAAGCTCTTAAGGTGAGTCAATGTTAGCTCATTTTTCATATGGAAATTGTTGCTATGAGAACTAAGCCGCCTTTTTTTTTTTGCCTAAAGTGGTGTCCAAGTTTACTTTATGCCAAACTGTTTACCTCCCCATTTTCTTTCCTGAACCTAAAAATGAGGGAGAAAGGATACTTCATACTTGGATTTCCACAGACAACTCTGGTACTACTACTGTCTCCCCCTACAAGGATGCATGGATCGTGCTATCCCTAGCAAAACCAAGACTCACTCCCCTAAGAGAAGGAAACCAGTCAGGTGGACCCCTGCCATAAACAGGCTATACAATAGAAGGAGGAAACTAGTTCAGAAAAAAGCAAATCCCAAGAAGGAAAGACATCCCTGATCAGTATCAGTAAGAAACTGAGGTCCCTCATAAAATCCTCTAAGGCTAACTTCGAAAGAAAAATAGCCAAGGATTCGAAAGATAACCACAAAGCCTTTAGCTATGTCAAGAATCTAAGTGGCAACTCACAGATATGCTCTGAGCTAGTGCAAAATACCACAAAATATACTGAACCCACTGATATTGCCAACATCCTGGCAGATAAATTCAGTGCAAACTTCACCCCCCCACCACCAAAAGGGCTCGCAACAATACCGGAAAAGTGTAGTGTCCCGAAATCACAGACGCACATGTGAAAAACAGCCCTTTCAAAAAAAGCGCAGCGTCAGTGGGACCAGATGGTGTCCCAGGCTGCATCTTGCACTAACTACAGAACGAACTAACCACCCACCTAAACACACTGTTCAACCTCATCCTCTCCACAGGCTACGTCCCCATAGAATGGCGCACAGCAACAGTTATTCCACTCCACAAAGGAGGGGCCACAACTGACCCTGGTAACTATTGCCCCATAAGCCTGACTAGCCTGGTCTGCAAGGCTATGAAGCGCATCATCATGGAACTCATTAACAAAGACATTGGGAACCTCCAAACACTTGACTCTACCCAGTTCGGCTATGTTAGGGGCAGATCATGCCTACTAAACCTGGTTGACTTCTTCGAGACAGTCACCAAGGCCATAGATGAGGGGAAAGTAGTTCAAACAGCCTACCTTGACCTTGCCAAGGCTTTTGACACCATTCCCCACTCAAGAATTATAAAAAAAACTCACCAGCCTGAACATAAACCCCTATGTCACGAGATGGGTTGCCAACTGGCTTACAGACAGAACTCACACGGTAAGAATAGCGGGCTCCAGGTCTGACTCTAAACCAGTCTCAAGTGGTGTCCCACAAGGCTCGGTCCTGGGACCCCTACTGTTCGGCATATACTTCTCAGAAGTACAGGCAAACACTGGAGGACTATGGCTAACCAAGTTCGCTGATGACTGCAAACTGGGATCCATAATTGAGTCTCTGGCTGACATGGACATTCTCCAAAAGGGCCTTACTGAGACGGACACCTGGTGTCAAGTCATGGTCTCAAGCTAAATGCCAAAAAATGCATAGTCATCCCGTTTGGGAAAAACAAAACACCCATGAATTACCACATAGGTGGCAGCCCCCTTAATACAGAAGAGGAATTAAGAGATCTGGGGACCCAAGCAGATAGTAATCTCTCCTTTGACAATCATATTGCCAAAGTAGTTAGGAAATCCTTCTATGTAGCTCATCTAATTACTAAAGGGTTCGCATCTAGAAATAAAGAGGTTATAGTGCTCCTCTACTCGTCAGTCATGAGACCCATCATAGAGTACAGTGCCCCATTTGGGATGTACCTCACAAGACACTTCCAACAGCTGGAAAGACCACAAAAGTACCTCACCAAGAGGATTACTGGCCTCAAACATATGTCCTTTGCAGCCCAGCTGGAAAAACTCCAGCTGTACTCAGTGGTATATCGCTTACTCAGAGGTGATCTCTGCCTGATTACAAAGCCATGTCCAACTCCAGAATTGATGGACATGCTCCACCTAAAGAAATCCAAGTCACTGTGAGCCACTCGCTCTAGTGAGCTAAACCTCACCACAACAATAAATAGAACATGCTGGAGGGATAAATTCCTGTCGCAGACACTCCCCATGCTTTGGAACAAAATTCCTAACTACATTAGGCAGAGCCCGTCACTAACACTCTTCAAGAGAAACCTTGACGAGTGGATGGGTAACAGAAAGTACACCCCTGGGATCACTTCATTGGCTCTTCTTGACAGAGGCTCAGTTAATTAATCAATGAGGTGGCGAAATCTGACACACACTGGCTAGGTTTATAAATGCCCTTTGGCAGATAGCCTAGTACCTACCTATGAACTATCTTGACAGAACTAAGTCTTTCAGATCTTAAGATAAATTGTTAATTTCTTGTAAGAGTAAGAAGAAGGGGCAAACCTGTGTTAAAAAAGACTGTTTCCAAATGATTGTCTAAGGGTATTATGTTTTGCTGTCCTGACCGTAACAAAACTATTCCAGGCAGAGTTAAGGCCCACTGTGCCAGGGCTTTGGTGTCATCTATGTTTTTTTTGGAAAGGGCTGGGTTTTAGAAGTATAAAAGAAGCTGCTGCTTCATCCTCTGAACATACTTTTACAAAGCACTATAAGCTTAATTCCTTCAGTAGGTGTAGGTCAGGCTTTGCTAGGACCATTCGCCTGGGGTTCCTGGAGTCTTCTCCTTCCACCTCCCAAATGTAGTTAGCTAGGGCAATCTACACATATAGCTAAAACTACTGCTGCAGTGATCAGTATAATGAACATAGTGTAGTTGCAGTTGCTTAATTAAATTTACCATAACTGTAGATGTTTGACATTGCTGCAGTGGCTGCCTCCTTCCTGTGCTCCCTTTGTTTGTTGGTGTGCTTTTTATGCTAGGATGTGGACATTTTGTTGTTCTTAGCTTTGTTTTTTTCATGGCTCAGCCTCCCTCTCTGTATTGGCAGGAAAGCTCTAAAGGGCTTTGCTCTCAAACTTGTCCTTTAATCAGGTCAGTTTGAGCTGCCTAACAGTTTGGACATGTGGAAGATGCCCTGAAGCTTGGCTGGTTGTTATATCCATGGCAGAATATAACCCATGTAGCTAAAGTTGCTGCTGCATAATCATCAACTGTTATGGTAAGTTTACTTAAACAGCTGGACTTTCCTTTCTTTACTTCATTACAGTAAAAGACAATGGTGATGTGGTATGGGTGGTGGCCAAGTATTAAAGTAGCTAATATGAAGGCTTACAGTTGTTGTCTTAGGGCAATCTATACATATAGCTAAAACTACTGCAGCAAGTGATCAGTATGAATCTGCAATTCAAGACTAAAAATGGTCACTTATTGCAGTGAGTTGGAGCTTATGCAAGAACTCTAATTTGCTAATTTCTTCTAAACTAGCTTGTATTTCTAAGAATGCAGTACCAGTATTGTTGCTAGGTCTGCTCCTGTTGATAACTACAGTTACATATTTATTTTATCTCCATATAATGTAGCTGACAGAAATTACATCAGTATGGCAACATGAACGTGCAGTAATGTGAGTTAAAATAAAGCCTGAGCGCAACCATCCAAGTTTCACTGTTATAAGTTGCATCATAGATGTGGAGAATTAAAGGGGTTGGGGTGTCTTAAGGTAACAGCATACTCATTGCTGTGTTCAGCACTTAGTACCTAAAGGATCAAAGTCATGCTTCTGGAGACTTGCATTAAATAAAAGCATACATATTTCTCAACTGTCCCTTATTTCCATTTTACTGTGTGTATCATAAAAGGTGTGAGTTTGACAGAATTTTGAGTGACCCATTTGTGGACCATCCTCAGAGTCCTGTTTTGGGAGATGGCCACCAAGATCTCCACCAGCTTCTACTATTCAGTCCACTAAGAGCCTGTTGGAGTCAGACACTGAGACTGGTCAACTAGCTCCTGATGGCGAGGGGACTGCCACCATCTTCGCTTTTTAGCCAGGTTGGCTCTGGAACCTTGCTTTCTTTTACACCCATGCAGATTCCTCCTTTGACTCCAGCCTAGTTTTCTGAGCCTCTGGTACTGACCATCCCAGCCTCAACTGTTTCATTGCCAGCCAGAACTCCTTCTCTGACACCGAGAGCTCCCTTGAGCTCTTCTGGTTTGTCTGAACTGGAGGCTTCCCGGGGTTGGGGCTACATTGCCAGGTTTGAGGGGCAGGGTTCAGCTTTGATTCTTTTGAAGCCCTCCAAGCCCCTTGGGTCCTCGGCATATGTAAGTTCGACCCTGGCTTCTGCTTCAGAGGCGGCTTCCTTGGTGCAGGGTGGGACCACGGTTCCACAGGAGTCTATTTTGGTTCCGGACTCCCATCCATCTGGGTGGGGGGGGTTGCCTTTCAGGCAATGGAGAGGGCCTTGTCCATTGTGGACTCAGTCTGTGCCATCCCTGTCAGGCCAAGTAACTTGTCCATCTCCCTCAACCGGAGATTCCTTCAGTCTCTTCCCTGGGATGGAGGGCACAAAAGCCTCAGGAGCGATTCACCCTGGTGATATCATCTTTGGATACCTCCTCAGAGCATCTCCCCAAAGAGTTATCTTCGAAGAAAAAGTGCAAGAGAAAGCACTTGGACTCCCCTGAAGAGTCCTTCACAGAGGAAACCAATTTTGATGAAGGGAAAGGTTCCCCCAAGTTACCACCTAATGATGATTCTTTTGGGGACATCCTAGAAATCCTGAAACAGAGGGGTGGCTGGGCTACCCTCCAACCTTTCTCAGATGAATATGTATACATGGAGGCTTTCGCACCCAGCCCCCTCTACCTCTTGGATCTCTCCACTCACGGACGATGTTGTAAAACTGATCGCTAAGCAGGCCTGGAAAATTCCTGACTCCATCGAGCCGATCCTTAAAAGACCTTACCGGATTCTTTCTGCCCCAAAAGATGAGCAACGCTGGGCCAAGGGTATTCCTGTAGATGCCATGGTGGTAGTGGCAGCCAATAAAAAGGAATTTGCGGAAGAAAGTCCAACTATCCATCCTCCTAACAAGGAGTCTAGGACTATGGATAGGTTTAGGAAGCACATATACGCTTCATCGACCTTCTCTCTCAGTTCCATGAATTATATGGTGCATTTTACTAGGCTTCAGAGAGATCTGATTAAAGAGCTTTAAGATACTCTTACAGGAGCAGTAGCTGAAGGGTTCCGCAAAAGGTTACTTATCAGCTCGCAACCCTTGAATCTATTTCCAATTCGTCCATGAGGCTAATTGCTCATACAGCTGAAGGGATGACAAGAGCAGCAGGTTCAGGCAGTAACTTCTCCCTGGACAGAGGGGGAAGTAGTAATGGAAGACGTCATTCATGAGGCAGAAGTGGCCCGCAGAACCAGGGGTCCAGAGATTCTTTCTCTGTTAACTTCTACCAGCACTCTTGAAAGGAAGCCCGATTGCCTTCCTCTGGAGGCAGTCAGGGGACGATTATCTTTGCACCAATCTACCTGGCTAGAAGTGATGAAGTACAAATAGGTGCAAGGGATCATTTCCAGAGGTTACATCATTCCATTTTCAATTAAACCAAAAAGACTCTGACGTTCCACCCAGTCACAGGGAGGCAGCAGTCTTAGAAATTCAAAAACTGCTAGGCAAAAGAATCATCCAAGCAGTCCCACTAGACTAGAGAGGATCCAGAATTTACTCCAGGTTCTTTTTAGTGCCCCAAAAAAAAAAAAAAAAAAAAAAAAAGGGACTACAGACCTATTTTTGATCTCAAGTCAGTTGAACAAATCATTTCAAAAACCAAATTCTAGATGGTCTCGGTACAGTCATTACTTCATTCTTTGAAGAAGACGACTGGATGTGTTCAGTAGATCTTCAGGATGTGTTTTACCACATAAATATGGACAAGAGCTCCAGAAGATTCCTACGCTTTTTGCTGAGAGCCAGTCACTGTCAGTTCAGGGCACTGCCCTTTGGTCTAACCACAGCCCCCTGGGTGTTTACCAGATGCATGGCAGTGCTAGCAGCACATCTCAGACTGCTAGTATTATGAGTATTTCCATATCTCGACGACTGGCTCCTTACTGCTCCCACCAGACATCATTTCATAAAGGCACAAAATTACACTCTTTATCTGTGTGCCACCATAGGAATCACTATAAATTGCGAAAAATGCAGTATGGAACCATCACAACAGCTGGAATTCATTGGAGGTATGCTAGACACAGTCACTGGATTTGTGTCACTTCCCCTAGAAAGGCTCCAAAGGATCAGGTCACAAGTAAACCAACTCATTCAAAACAAGAGAGTAACAGCAAGCCTCATCCTACAGATGCTAGGGTCAGTATCAACCTCTATCACTGTAGTTCCCTTGCCCAGATATCACATGGGGATTCTTCAATGGCTTCTGGCCTCCCAATGGTTCTTGTTAAACCAACATGTGTCCCATTTGATGTTGATCACCAATCATTGCAAAGAAGACCTGAGTTGGTAGCTGCATTCCAACAAAATCTTGTCGGACCGTCCTTTTGTCCCTCTTCAGCCCCAAGACAATAGTGAGCAAGGATGCATCCCTGATGGGGTGGGGGCATTATCTGGGAAAGACAGTCCAAGGCACTTAGTCCCAGATGGAAGCCAACTTGCATATCAACATTCTAGAGATGAGGGCAGTGCTGTTATCATTGCATGCATTTCAAGATACCCTCCCCTTTGGAATGATTGCATTTCAAACAGATGACATGTCAGTAGTCTGGTATGTCAACAAACAAGGGGGACCCAGGTCATACCATCTTTGTCAAGAAACTCCGAGTATGGCAGTGGGTGATTTCCTACAACCACTTTCTAATGGCAATGCACATTCCTGGGAGCTCCAGTGTGACTGTGGACAAGTTCAGCAGAACCATCATTATGCCTCACAAGTGGTCTCTCAATCCAGTGGTGGCAAGAAAAATATTCTGCCCCTGGGGGCCTACCTTCCTGTGATCTCTTTGCACCCCCTGTAAACAACAGATGCAGCAGTTATTTTACCCTGATTCCCCCCCCCCCCACCCCACCCCCAGGAGTCAACCAGAGACTCTCTCCTTCATGATTAGCTCCCTGGTCTTCTGTATGAAGATATCCAAAAACTTTTATACGAATATCAAAAAAGATTTTACTTAGCTGAGAGCTTGGCTGAAATGCGGCTTTATGGCTACGTGGCAAACGAGAGCTGAGGTAACAGGGAGAAGGGCATTCTGGGTAGAGACTTGGCTCAAGAGTTTTTTTGGCTGGCGCGAGCTTGGTAATAGGCAGACTCTGTTCCGTGGGCTTGGAACCGAACCCATCAGTGATGAATAAAAGGAAGATTAACAGCATCAGATAGGAAGTTATGTCTTACCATAACGTTCCATCTGCATTGTCAGTCTTCACTAATCCTTGATTTTGGGCTTGTTTCCGAGCCTTCAGAGCTGACTTGTCTGTTATTCCAGCTCGTGCCTTCCAAAAACTCTTGAGCTATGCTCTACCCATGATGGTTCTCACCAAATTACTTCCGATCGAGTTTGCCTACAATAGTGACAGACAATAAGTAATAGATAAGAGAACATGTCTGTGCCCCTATTATGAAGCCAGTCTTTGGGAATCTTCAGTCCACTATAAGAGTTTTAGGGCAGGGGAAGTAGGGTGGGAATATCAAGGATTAGTGAAGATAGACAACACAAATGGAACATTATGGTAAGACATAACTTCTGATGTCAATCTTTTTGTGTGGAATGGCACAGTTGAAGAGTTACTGGACTACATTGCTTATTTAAATAACACCACTGAATTTCTTGAATTTAAAGTGAACCACTCTTATAGTGAAACAGTTTTTCTAGATGTACATTTAGAAAAGAAAGTGAATAAAATAGAGACAAGTATACATAAGAAAAATGTACACATGAATAGATATGTACATAGGCAGAGTTTACATGCCCCCCCATACTTTTCAAGGAATTGTCAGAGCACAAATGTGTAGAGTTGGTAAGCCGAATACAGATGAGATACGGTTTAGTGAGCAAATGGATGAGATGGTAGGTAAGTTTGTGAGTAGTGGCTATAGCCGTATGGAGGTATTAAAAATAACGAATGATGTGAAACAAAGTAGAAGTAATGCTATGAAACCGATTTTTAAAGAAGGGGAAGTAGCCACAGCTGATGCAAATGAAAAGAACAGTAAAATTAGATATGTAAGTACCTGTAGTTTAATAACGGAACAAATACAGAAAATTATACGTAAGAATTGGTCTATACTTATGGCAGCACCTGAACTAATACTATATTAGAGGCTGGACGCTTTTTTTCTTATAGGAATCTTAAGAGTTTAAAGAGCTTTAATGATTTTAAGGATGTGACAAAAGTAAGGCTGGGCAATAAACTTGCTACATATAGGTGTATGTGCTGTAGTTGCTGTGAAGACATTATTAGGCACAGTAGTGACAAATTTATCCACTCAGTGTCCAATAAGCAATTTAAATTCAACTGTGTTGCTACCTGTAATAGCGTTTATGTAGCCTATCTTTCTTCCTCTGGAAAATGTGATTCATTTTACATAGGAAAGACCACAATGAAATTAAGAGAGTGTATAACAGAGCATAAGTCAGAAATAAGAAGAAATAATGAGAACAATGCACTGTTTAACCACATCTTGCATAATGGTGTGGATCATATTTTTAAATTCAGAGTGAGGAGAGTACAAAATGGACCCAGAGGTGGTGACTTCAGTAATCTTTTAGAGAATAAAGAGTATCAGTGGATTGTTAAGTTCCATGCAGATTTAGAAGCTGGTTTAAACAGTGTAGTCAGTATTAAACCTGTGCTTGTTAAAATACAACAGCAACATTTATAATGTTTACCTTTAAAGATGTTTTAGAAAAGTTTTTATTGATGGCATAGTGTGATTTGTTGCTTGATCACATGTTACCTTTTGCCTCCTATTTGTATTGTAATGTGATATGTTCTGTTTTAGCATTGAGGAAGGTTGTTTAACTGAAAGCTTTGTTGCATTAAAGTATCTTTTTCCTGACTGTGGATTTGTGTCTTCATATAGTGACTTTTTGTTCCAGTCTTCAGTCTGCCAGCTAGTTGGCTTCATCCAGATCTTTAGCTTCTCAAGCTCACTGCATGGCTTCTCCAGTTCCCATGATTGCCAGGCATTCTTCCCTCACTTCCCTGGTCCGGCGGATCATTCTGGCCCACCACAAGCATTCAACTAGAAAATTGTACCATGACAAATGGATCACATTTGCTAAATGGTCACTTGACTGTAATATTGACCCATATACAGCACCTGTAGACAAAGTTTTTGACTTTTTAGCCTTACTATATCAGTCTGGCTCATCAGCTTTTACCATTCGGGTGCATCTTGCTGCCATATCTAACTTCCATATTGGTTTCAATGGTTCATCACTTATGTCTCATACATTTTGTAAAGCCTTTTTGAAAGGAACCTTAATGCACAGGCCTCCGTTTAAAGAACCCTGTGCTCCATGGGATTTGTATATGGTACTCCAGTCTCTCATTTTTCCCCCTTTAAACCTTCAGCAACTTGTGACTTAAAGTTCTTGTCCTGGAAAACCTTATTTTTGATAGCTGTCACTTCGTTCAGGAGAATATCAGAAATTCAGGCTATCTGATGTTTCATAAGGACAGGGTCTCCCTCAGGACAAATCCTTCCTTTTTTCCAAAGGTTGTTTCAGAGTCAAATATCAGTCAAACCTTACATCTCCCAGTCTTTTTCCTAATTCTTCCAACAAGGGAGAGTACTGTCTGCACTTACTAGATGTACACAGGCAGTTACATTTTTACCTTTACAGAGTAAAGGACACCAGAAAATTTGACCGACTGTTCATTGCCTTTTCTACACTCTCTTTAGGTAATCCAGTATCTAAGGATACCTTGCCGAAATGGCTTAAGGACAGTGTCACGTTTTACAACAAAAAGGGGATTCATCTACCAAGTCCTGTGAAAGCTCATTCAACGAGAGCTGTAGTAGCTTCTGCAGATGTTCTTCATGTTTCACTGTCACACTTGGGGTTATCTGCCTGCAGGTAGCCCTCAGTCAGCCCGAATACCAGAGACTTAGTATTTCTGCATCGGTTGCTGTCGCTCCAAGACTGACGTCAGGGGTATAAAAACAGGCAGCCGACACCATTACATCAGTCTTTCTTGCAGAGGAGCCCGAAGCAGAAGCAGTTCGCACGAGTGCCGGTCGACCGCTACCTGAGTTTTTTGTTTATGAATTGAATCATTCTGAAGTCTTCTAAAGCTAAGTACCCCAGTTGGGGGATAATTTTTTCTTGCTCTAACCGATGTCAAAAAAGTTAACAATTGTTTTGCCTGTGGAAAGCAATTATCACACCGAGATTTTCATTCTTACTTGTCACCTTTTTAGGCCCAGATCATGACATAACTCACTGTCAGTTTTGTGCCTTGCTCAGTGACTGAACTATTCATCATCAGGCCCTTGTTGTTGCTAAATACGTTTTTTCTGGATCTCCGTATTCCGAAATGGCTTCAGTAAGCCATCTGACTACCGATATTCCGAAAAAACTTAAGGATAAAGACAGAGATAGACCACATAGGTCTAAAATTGCCGACAACACTTCCGTTAAGCTAGTCACCAGTTCGCCAGTACTCAGTGAGGCATTTTCGCAGCCCCTGATGCCTGCTTCTGTGGTTTCGCAGGCCTCTATCGAGACCCGTTCAGAGTCCGGTATGCCACAAGACTCTCTTCTTCGACTATGGAACCTGCGGATGTCTCTACCTTGGATTGGTCCAGAGCCGCTGAGCAGACACTGGCTTCTGAGGAAGTTCTTGGCACTACCGATGTTCGACACAAACCGAAGACCTCTTCCACGCCTTCAGTTCTGGCTAAAACTACCAAGCTTCTAAGGCCAAGAGTACACGCTACACCTAGACAACCAACGACCAAACGCATGCACCTTCTTCCTTGTCACAACATCAAATGCTTAAAATGACAGAAGACCTTATTATGCTGATTAGGGGAAGCCAGCCTTCCCCTGCTAAGAGAAAAAGAGACCAGTCCCCTGCAGCTTCCAACAGACCAAGAGTCTGACGACTCTGAGGTATCTGATTATGAAGACATGCCCTTATCTGCTTATGAGGAATCTGATGCAGAAGAATCCATTCCCTCTGCCTCTCCTCCAGAGGATTTTTCTTTTGGTGAAACCTTGCGTACCTTAAGAGAGCATTTCCATTGGGAATGCCAAGACTATCTTCAGTTCAAAAAAAAGACTCCGAGAATTTCTAGATTTGCCACAACATAGGCCTTTAGCAATATCCCCAGTTGTGAAAGTTGTTGATGATGTCTTTTTGGAATTCAGCCTTATCCCTGATACTTTACCCCTGCTCCTAGGAAACCAGACAGGTACTACAGAGTACCTGATTCTCACAAATTCCTTTTCAAAAATCCTACTGCTGATCCAGAGATAATTTCCTAGGGGCCTAAAGGTATCAAAGCTACTACAGCTAAGAATCCCACCCCTTCAGACAGGGATTCCAGAGCTTTGGACAGATGAGGTAAGAAAGTATATACCTCTTAACTCTTGCCATTAGAGCTCTGAATTGTCAGTTTCACATGCTGAAGTACCAACAACATATTATGGAACTTATTAAGCAAAAAACAGGAACCTTTACAGACTGTGCAGAAAACAAAGAATTGCAAGAGCTTATGCATTCTGGAAGCCAAGTCAGCAAGCATACATTGCAGTGTGGTTTTGACGCCCTAGAAGCATCTTGCAGGGCAGCAGTCGCTGGTTCTGTACTGAGAAGGCATGCTTGGCTTAAGGAACAGACCTTGCTAGACGATGTCAAATCAAAGTTATTAGACGCTTCTTTGCGCAAGGACAGTCTGGCACCAAAGCAGAATAGGTTCTTAAAAAGATGGAAGAAAAAGCTAAATCTATACAGACATTTAAATAATTCTTGCAAGTACAGCCTCCTAGATTCAGTAGGCATTGCCCCTCGAAACATTGGTCCTTTCCAGCCCCCTCAAAGCCCTCTCAAACCAGACCCAGGGGTAACAGACCACCCAGACTATAGTCTCAGGGTATGTAGAGATCTAAACAATGGAGTGCCTCCACCTCCAAAGCAGGGAGTGCTAAGCCACCCCCTTATGGAAATAATTCCCAATGACTTCTCAACTCCACTACCCACCTCTGCCCAACTTCTTGTGCCCCTAGGAGGAAAATTTGCCCTTTATGCAAAAAACTGGTTTTCTATCACCAAAGACGATGGGTCCTCAGCATTGTATCCCAGGGGTACAAGTTTTACTTCCACTCACTGTCAACCCCAAACGGGTTCCCAGACCTTCCTCTAAACCAGTTGGCAGAAACACAAAATCAAGTTCAGTCCCTGTTCTCTATAAAGCCAATTCAACCTGTTACTGCTGAACAGACAGGCCAAGGATTCTATTCCAGACTCTTCCTGGTACCCAGAAAAGAGGGCACTTAGCACCCAATCCTAGATCTGTCAATTCTCAACACCTTCCTGGTGGTACCAAAATTCAAAATGCTCACCCTGCAGCAGCTTCTACGTATGCTAGCCAAGGATGCCTGGTTAGTCACCCTAGACTTAAAAGAAGCCTGTTTGCACATCCCTGTAAGGGACTCATGCAGGAAATATCTACACTTCATAGGTTCATAGGTAGGTACTAGGCTGTCAGCCCTAGGGCTTATACAAACCTAGCCAAAAAGGTACACTGGCGTTCGCCACCCAAGAAAATTATTTTCCTGTGCCCCTGTCGAGCAGAGTCACAGAGGTGATCCCCAGGGTGAATTTCCTATTTCCCATCCAATCATCAAGATTTTTCTTGAGTGCTAATGAGGAGCTTTATTTGATATAGATAGGTAGTTTTTCCAGAGTATGGGAAGTCTCTGGGACAGGAATCTCTCCCTCCAGCATGTTCTGTTTATTGTGGTGACAAGGTTTAGGTCCCTAGAGTGTGTGGCTCTGAAGGATTGGGAATTCTTTAAGTGGAGCATGTCCAGCAGCTCTGAGTTTCACATAGCTTTGTATGTTAGGCAAAGATTGCCTCTGAGTAGGCGATATGCGACAGAGTAAAGCTGGAGTTTTTTGAGACGGTCTGCGTAGGGCATCTATCTGAGGCCAGAAATCCTCTTTGTGAGGTATTTCTGCGGCCTTTCTAGTTGTAGATGTCTTGTGAGGTACATACCAAAAGGGGGGGGGTTGTACTCTGTAATGGGTCTAATGAGTGACGAATAGAAGGGAACAATGACCTCTTTTTTTCCTGGATGAGAAATCTTTTGTGGTGAGGTGTGCCATGTAGAAGGATTTCCTGACTACTGTGGCGATGTGATTATCAAAGGAGATACTACTGTCCACCTGTGTCCCAAAGTCTCTAATCACACTTCCGGTGTTAAGTAGACTACCACCTATGTGGTAGCTCATGGGTGCAGAGTTTTTACCAAAGGGGATGACAATGCACTTTTTGGCATTGAGCTTGAGGCCATGGCTTTGACACCAGGTATCTGTCTCAGTGAGGCCCTTTTGTAGGATGTCCACATCATTAGGAGTTTCAGTTATGGCTCCTAGTTTGCAGTCATCTGTGAACATCATTAGCCAAATACCTTCTGTGTTAGCCTGTACTTCAGAAAAGTATATACCAAACAGGAGAGGACCCAAGACTGAACCCTGTGGTACTCCACTTGTCACTGGTCTGAAGTTGGATTTGGAGTCTGCTACTTTTAACAGTGTGGGTTCTGTCAGTGAGCCAGTTGGCAACCCATCTTGTGACTTAGGGATTTATACCGAGTTTAGTGAGTTTATCTATAATTCCAGAGTGGGGGATGGTGTCAAAAGCCTTGGCGAGATCTAGCTAGGCTGTGTGAACCACCTTTCCCTCGTCTACGGCTTTGGTGACTGCTTCAAAGAAGTCAATCAGGTTTAGGAGGCATGATCTGCCTTTTACAAACCTGAACTGGGTGTGGTCCACAGTTTGGAAATTACTAATGTCTTTGTTTATAAGTTCCATGATGATGCGTTCCATGGCCTTGCAGACCAGGCTCGTTAGGCTGATGGGGCGGTAGTTCCCGGGGTGGCTCCCCCTTTGTGGAATGGGATAACCGTCGCTGTGCGCTATTCAGTAGGCACAAAGCCTGAGGTGAGGCTATGACTGAACATGGTGCTTAAGTGGGGTGCCAGTTCATTCTGTAGTTCATGTAGAACCCAGCCTGGGATGTTGTCAGGTCCCATGGATGCTGTGTTCTTGGCTTTGGAGAGTGTGGTTTTTACCTGTGCAGTTGTGATTACAGGAACTTTGCATTCTTCCGGTATAGAGATGGGCTGTTTAGGGGGTGAGAGGGGGGTAAAGTTAACACTGAACCTATCTGCCAGGATGTTGGCAATGTCAGTTGGGTCTATATTTAGTGCCATTGTGCTGTAACTCAGAGCAGATCTGAGTGTTGCCATTAAGATTCTTGACATAGCTATATAATGCTTTGTGGTTGCCTTTAGAATCAGTGGCAATTTTGTTTTCATAACTAGCTTTGGCGGATTTTATGAGGGATCTCAGCTTCTTACTGAGGGTGACCAGGGAGTTCTTCCAGTCATGGGATTTTACTCTTTTTTGCAACAGTTTCTTTCTTCTGTTGTAGAGTTTGTTTATGGCAGGGCACCACCAGATTGGCTTCCTTTATTTGGAGGATAGCATCTTGATTCTGTTAGGGATAACACGATCCATGCACTCGTGTAAGTGCTTATAAAGTGCATTTGTGTAGGATTTAGCAGTCGTACCTCTATTGCCCGTCTGCATGGGTGTCGTGAAGTTTGCCACTTCTGTCTTTTGTCTGCTTTGGAGAAATTTTTTACGGTGGTTTCCCTAATGGGAGGTGGGGGTAGGATGTGGATGTCTAGGCTGATTAGCTTGTGGTCTGATCTGACCAATGAGGAATTGACCTCTGGTGTGGAACACCGGTCGCCCATGTTGGTAATGACCAGGTCTAGGATATTGCTGCCCCTGGTGGGGTGTGGATAAGTTGATCCAAGGCGTTGGAATTTATGAATTCCAGGAAACATTGAGCAAAAGAGTTGGTACATGAATAATTTTCCCAGTTAATGGTGGGGTAGTCAAAATCATCCATTATTAGGGTGTTGGGTTGTACCCTAATATTTACCAGTGTATCAAGAAATGAGGAGTGTGAATCCTGGGGCATGGTGGGGATATGTAGCAAGTTACAATTTGGATTGTGGTCTTGCCAAGAGTCAGTTGCACTTGGATAATCTCGGATGCATTATGCTGAGCAACTAGCCTGGAGGTGTGGATATCCTTAATGAATATGGACACCCCTCCACCTTTAGTGTTTCGGTCCAGGTTAGGTGGCCGAAAGGTGTGGTATGAATTATAGCCTGGTAATGCAGAGGTGCTCTCTGGCGCCTTGAACCAGGTCTCTGTCACTACACAGATGTCGTTGTTCCCCATTTTAAGGAGTGCTTCGAGTGAATGCATTTTGAGGTTTCGACTTCTAGCATTGAATAGCATTACCCTCAGATTTTGCTTGCTTGTACCTGTTGTGGTGGTGAATTTGTCATTTGAACCTTGCCTATAAAAGGCACTATAGGGGTGGCAAGAGCCTTAGCCAGTATCCGGAATCCCAAGGGAACCAGGTGCAGGCCATCTCTGGCAAAGCGTCGTGGTCTGTTGATCATGTCATCCCAGGCGGACAGATACTGGATCCCCTTAGGGTGACACCAGAAGCTTAGCCAATTGCTGAAGTCAGTAATTTTGTCCTTGTACTGTGGTATCATTCTGGGTGATGGCAGGATGCTACTCAGGGCTAGGGTCATACCTGCCTGGGCTACAAGATCGGAGAGCTCCTCCATATCTCTTTTCATGTAGTCCAGGGAGGTACGTCTCAGGTCATTCACACCAACATGGACAATGACAGAGTCATGTTTGTACTTGTTGTGGAGTGACGAGTGCGTGCGTTATGTGGCAGATCCTGGCACCCGACAGGCAGCTGACAGTAACTGTCTCCTTGTTTAGCCTGGTGAGTGGAACATCAGTGTGCCTGACTATAGAATCACCTATGACTAGAGTGTTGGGTTCGTTGTTATGCCTTATGGGCTATGATTGAGTGGCACACTGAGTTTGTGGGCTCTGTGTTATTTGAGTTGTGTTAGGGGGAGGAGGTTGCATGAGTTTCTACTTAGGAGGTCTCTATTGCTTAAGCAGATTTTTATTGAGAGCCTCCGCGAATGTAGATGTGTGTTGTGTGTGTTTTGGTGGTGTAGGTTTTGAGGGACTATTGATGAGTGTGGTGTGGTGCAAGTGTTCACCTTCTCCTCTTGACTGTCTAGTCTAGTCTTGGGTGAAGAGAGCTTTGCTTCCAATTTGGCTATATAAATGCATCTCTCACAGGTTGTAGTGTTGGGTGGTAGGAGGAGAGGGTTGTCTGTGTGTATGAGGCAATTGCTGCATTGCCCCAAGATACCCAGATTCATCAGGTAGACAGGAATAAAAAACACCAGGAGCTATAACCCCTAGACATGCCTGGATAGGTGCTTATTTATTACGTACTAAAAACTGTTTTTTCTATAGACAGGTGAGGAAAGCTGAGTTGCATAGTAATTTGTAGCTTATTTAGTGCTTACAGCAAGTTCTGAAAAAGTGCTGAGCTCAAAGAAACAGGTTTGAGTGCTAAAAGTAAAAAACTGGCTAGCTCTAAAGGAAATTTTGAAGAGCCGACTTTATGGTGCCAGGAATAGTTTAACCCTAGCTTAGCGGTGATCCATAAAGTGTATTTTTTTATTTTTTTTTTGTAATGTACAGCAGCAAATGAGCAAACTGATTTAAACAAATTAACCAATAAAAAGCTACAAATTGAGCGCCGTTCCAGCAGTCTTCAATCAGAAAAGTTCTAACTGTGCACACTCCTGCCACTAGGGTGCAGTTGAACCTTCTCCAAAAAAAGGTGGTCTGGATTAGTGCTCATGTTATACAAACAAGATTCAGCAGGTCTGAATTTAGTCTATGCTACAGCAAACAAGGTGTACCAATTTCAAGATTTGTGCATCATCAGTTCTGTGTACTTCCTTTTGGCTTTGTAAAAAACCTTCTAACCTCCCGGGGGTACACCATCAGCGAAAAGAAATCAAAACTTGTCCCCAGTCAAAAGATTCTATTCCTGGGAGCAAGCTTGGACACAGCATCCCAGATGGTATTCCTCACTCCAGAAAAACAAGCATATCTGACAGACTATTTTACTCAAATGGCCACCAGAACCCAGCTATTTGCAAGGAAAATCCTGCAGGCCCTAGGGTTCATGGCCTCATGTATCCTACTAATTCCATATGCCAGACTGCATATGAGGAAACTTCAGTGGTACTTAAGTCTTTGGTGCCAACATTCTCGGGAAATGGAAACCGTCATTCCTATCATACCCTGTCTAAGGACAGAGTTTCTTTGGTGGGCAGCAGCATGCAACCACAACAAAGGACTGCCCTTTACTCAACCCCATGCTGCCCAGACCCTAACCACAGACATATCAAATTATGCCTGGGGGGGGGCACACATGGACAGCAAGTGCATTTAGGGCCGCTGGAGCCCAAGTCAAACTCATCTGCACACCAACCAAAAAGAGATGCTAACTGTGCAACACACTCTGACAGCTTTCAGATCCTTACTCTCACCAGGGCACCTGCTAATAAAAACAGACAACACCATAGTTGTGTTGGTACATCAACAAGCAGGAGGCAACACACTCTTGCCCACTCTGCAAACTAGCCATGGCCCTGTGGAACATGGCCTTGGACATGCAGGTCCATCTGCAAGCTCAATTCCTGCCAGGCAAACAAAACTCACTAGCAGACGACTTAAGCAGAAATCTCCTAGACCCACACGAGTGGCAATTAGAGCCCAGCACATTCAGCTTTCTGATTCAGAAATGGGGGACCCCAGAGGTGGATCTATTTGCCTCCCCTTGCAATCGCCAACTCGCAAATTCTGCACCAGGACTCCTCACAGCAGGGTCTGGAAAGTGGATGCCCTATCCTTCCAGTGGGAAAATCTGTACCTTTCCCCCTCTGCCCCTTCTCTCAAGAGTATTGCTCAAGATAAGACAGGACAGACCAAGGACAATTCTGATTGCCACGGACTGGCCACGCCAGCACTGGTACCTGCTCCTGCACAGCCTGTCACTGGTGCCACCCTAGCACCTGCACCAGAGCCCAACCCTGCTCTCTCAGCAGGGGGGACAGATCTTGCATCCCCAACTATAAACCCTAAGTCTTTCAGCCTGGCTTATTCTGGGAATTCTCCTCCAGTAACCAGCCTAAACAAGCAGGTGCTGGATGTCATTCTTGAAGCCAGAAGACCCAGTACAAGGGAATCCTATGCTGATAAGTGGAAAAGGTACTGCTCCTGGATTCCGTCTAAAGTAGAGGACACAAACCTGCCCTCCCTGCCTCTAATCCTGGATTACTTAGCAGATCTACTCCACAGAGGCCTATCCTTCTCCTCCATTAAGATCCATGCCTCTGCCATTTCAGCTCATTACAACACTGAGCCACCTCTCTTCTCTCATCCTCTTGTCAAACAGTTCCTGAGAGGGGCAAACAACTTATGGCCGCCAAGGAGGGCACCCACCCCTGCTTGGGACCTTAACTTTGTACTGGAAAAGCTCATGCTTCCCCCCTTTGAGCCTGCAGCATCAGCAGACTTAAAATTCCTCTCTCGGAAAACAACCTTGCATCTGGCCATCACTTCATCTAGAAGAGTGTCTGTGCTACAAACACTCATGGCTGTGGAACCCTTCATTATTTTCCATGCTGACAGTGTTTCCCTCAGGACTAACCCTTCTTTTATGCCTAAAGTGGTATCCAGTGTGTCTCTCAACCAATCTGTCCATTTGCCAACCTTCTTCCCTAATTCTCAAAATTAAAGGGGAAAGGATCCTGCACTCCTTGGACATGCACAGACAGCTCAGATTCTACCTGGATAGGACTAAGCCCTTCAGGAAGTCTGACCAGTTACTAGTCAGCTTTGCTCCAGGGGCAGAGGACAAGGCCATTTCTAAACAAACAATTTCCAAATGGATAGCACACTGCATCCATTTCTGTTATAAGCAGCATGGGAAACCACCCCCGCAGGGTGTCAGAACACATTTCACTAGGGCAATTTCTACCTCTGCAGCATTCCTCGGGGGAGTCCCTACCAAGGGACATCCTGGAAGCTGCTACCTTGAGTTCTGTACACACCTTCACCAAGCATTACCACCTGCCTATCTTTTCCAAATGCAGGATGGGTTTTGCTACAGCAGTCCTTCAAGGCCATACTAGCCAACCCCAACTCTTCTTGACTGCCTCCAGCCTTCTTCAGCTTTGGGAAACTACCCAAGTGTGATGACTGCAACAGTGAAACACGAACGTAGTACAGTTGTGTACACTTATCATGAATGTAGATGTTTGAGTGTATTAACTGTTGCGTTCCTGGTTTCCCTCCCTCCAGCCCCCTTGTTTCTCTGTCTTTCTCTCCTCTCTATGCCTATTACTCTCCCCTTTCAGGGGTATTGGTATTGTTATTTAATTTTTACTGGTGGTGTTTTCCCCACCATAACTTGGCTGATGTAATGGCGTCAGCTGCCTGTTTTTGTACCCCTGACGACCTGACGTCCGTTCTGGAGTGACAGCAACTGACGCAGAAATACTAAGTCTCTGGTATTTGGGCCGACTGAGGGCTACCTGCAGGCAGATAACTACAAGTGTGATGACAGCAACAGTAAATACACTCGAACATCTATATTTATGGTAAATGTCCACAACTGTACATTTTTCATGCCGGAGCTTCCCTAGATGATATTTGTGCAGCAGCTACATGGGCATCTCCTCATACCTTTATTACTCAATGTTCTCTAGGGGATGTGCATCATTCGGCTTGAAAGTGCTCAGGAGTATTATTCCATGAGACCTCCCACTATTCAGATAGCTGAGGACTGTGTCCCACAGTCAAGGATTATGCGAAGATTGATAACATCAGATAAAGAAGTTACGTCTTACCATAGCGCTCCATCTGTGTTGTCGATCTTCACTAATCCGTGACATTCCCACCCTCCTTCCCCCTACCCTAAAACTCTTATGATCGACTGAAGATTCGCAAAGACTGGCTTCATAATAGGGCCACAGATATGTTCTCTTATCTATTACTTATTGTCCGTCACTATTGTAGGCAAATGTGATCTGAGGTAATTTGGTGAGGTGCATCATGGGTAGAGCCTAGATCAAGAGTTTTTGGAAGGCACGATCTGGAATAACAGCCAAGTCAGTTCTGAAGGCTCGGAAATGAGCCCAAAGTCAAGGATTAGTGAAGATTGACAATACAGATGGAACATTATGGTAAGACACAACTTCTTATCTGATGTTGTTAATCTTCTTTCCATTCATCACTGATGGGTTCGGTTCCAAGCCCTCGGAACTGAGTCGGCCTATTACCAAACTCGCGCCAGCCAAAACAAAACTCTCGAGCTAAGTCTCTACCCAGAATGCCCTTCTCCCTGTTACCTCAGATCTCGTTTGCCACGTAGCTGTAAAGCTGCGTTTCAGTCGAGCTCTCAACCAAGTAAAAAATTTTTTTGTTGTCTGTGTAAAAGTTTTTGGATATCTTCATATTTTACTAAACCTTTAGTATTTCTAGTGTCTTTTCTTTGCTCTAACTATGTAGTCTCCACTCTACCCGTTGTTACCATTGATAAACGTAAGTACCATTGTTGGTACGGCCTTTTCCCTTACACTTGTGGTATTTCTTCAATACCATAGCTGTTATTGCTTTCTCTTGCTTAACCTGTTAGCTTTTATCTCTATTCAGGTGTTTCCCTTTCTTCTCATATACAATGTAGTGTACAATTGGTATTTTTCTTGTGATTTCTTGTGTTTTTGAACTGAGTGGCTTCATTATTATTGGATTATACAGTTAGTCTGCTCTTCACTTTTTCCCTTAGAACTGTTCAGACTCTCAAAGTAATCACTCTGTTCTCTTTCTAAAGCCCTGCACTTGCTCAGCTCTTATAAGGAAACACTAACTAACTAAAGCACTACACCCTCCTTGACTTCTCATAAGTATTAGACTCCCGATTCGTTCTTCCTGATCAAGTGAAAAATCAGTTCCCTTCCCTAATCTGATCAGTAAAAAAAACAGTTCCCTATACTAATCTGGTATGTCCAAGAGTCAGTTTCAAGGTTACTCTCCAGTCCAGCTGGTGAATCTGGGAATTTTGAGGCAATGTTATAATTGCCTTATGTACACAGACAACCCTCTCCTCCTTCCAGCAAACTCTAATACATGTGAGAGATGCAGTTACACAGCCAAACTGGAGGCAGAGCTCTCTCAACCCAAGACTGGCACAGTCAGTCAGGAGGAAAAGGTAACCACCCACACCACAAATTCAGTCTCACACAGACCTATTGCATCTGCATACCAAAAACATACTCAGAGGCTCTAAATAAAAATCTGCCTAAACAGCAAAGACCTCCTAAGCAGATATCCAAGCAACAGCCACCCCTCAACAATACCCACAAATCACATATCTCACAAAATCAGTGTGCCTCACAGTCACAGCCCAGAAGGCCAAACAACACACCAAATACACTTGTTATAGGGGACTCTATTGTCCGGCACACTGACGTCCCATAGGGGACTCTATTGTCCGGCACACTGACGTTCCACTCACCAGACTGAACAAGGAGAAGGTCACTGTAAGCTGCCTGTCGGGTGCAAGGATCCGCCACATAACACAAGCACTCGGGTCACTCCAAAGCAAGTACAAGTATGACTCCGTCATTGTCCATGCTAGTGTGAATGACCTGAGACGTACCTCCCTGGACTACATGAAAGAGACATAGAGGAGCACTCTGACCATGTAGCCCAGGCTAGTATGTCCCTGACCTTGAGTAGCATCTTGCCCTCACCAAGAATGATGCCACAGTATAAAGACAAAATGGTCAGTTTCAACAATTGGCTAAAGTATTGGTGTCATTCAAAGGGGATCCAGTGTCTGTCAGCCTGGGATGACATGCTCGACAAGCCACGTTGCTTCGCTAGGGACGGCTTGCACCTGTCACCATTATGCTTTCGTATACTGGCCAAAGCTCTTGCCACCCCCATAGTGCCTTTTTTAGGTAAGGCTCAAAGGACAAACCCACCTCCATAGACAACCCAAAGATAAAAAACTAAAGGTAATGCTACTCAATGCCAGAAGTCTAAACCTCAAGATGCACGCACTCAAGACTCTCCTCAGTATGGAGAAAATCGATGTCTGTGCAGTAACAGAAACCTGGTTCAAGGCTCCTGAGAGCACCCCAGCACTACCAGGTTATAACTCATACCACGCGTTTCGGCCCCAAAACTCGGACTGAAGCACAAAAGGAGGGGGAGTATCTATATTCATCAAAGATACATTCACCTCCAAGTTAGTGGCACTGCACGAAGCATCGGAAACCATCCATGTGCAACTAACAGCGGGCAAAACTGCCTTTCAGTTTGTAGCCTGTACAGAACACCCTCCCTATTACAGGAACCCCACTTGGCATTCCTGAGAACACTGGAAAATATGAAGGTCTCTCCAAACACTATGTTACTGGGTGACTTCAACTACCCAAACATTGACTGGGAAAACTACTCAAGCCCAAACACTCTCGTCCAACGGTTCCTTGAATTTATAAACTCTAACGCAATGGAAAACAACTGGTCACCACTCCCACAAGAGGGAACAACATATTGGACCTGGTCATCACCAACATGGGGACTCTATGTTCCACACCAGAGGTAAACCCCTCATTGGTAAGATCAGACCATAAACAAATTTCCCTGGACATCCATATCCCGTCCCTACCCCCAGCCAAGGAAATCACTGTAAAGAATTTCTCAAAAGCCAACTTTGCACTTCTCAAGACTGAGGTGGAATCCTTCAAAGCCCGTGGGCCAGAGGATAATACAGCCCAATCTGCAGAATCCTTTACAAATGCATTGTATGAGCACCTGCAGGAATGCATGGATCGTGCTATCCCAAATAAAACCAAGACTCACTCCTCCAGAAACGGGAGACTGGTCTGGTGGACCCCGGCCATAAATAAGCTATGCAACAGAAGGAGGAAGCTACTACATGACAGAGCAAAATCCCAAAAAGGGAAGGCATCTCTGATCAGTATTAGCAAGAAACTTCGATCCCTCATAAAATCATCAAAGGCCAGTTTTGAAAGAAAAATTGCCCTAGACACTAAAGATAATCACATGGCCTTCTTTAGTTATGTCAGAAACATGGGTGGAAACTCCCAGATATGCTCTGAATTGTTGCATAACGGTACAAAATATACTGAACCTACAGACATAGCCAACATCCTGGCAGACAGATTCAGTGCAAACTCCCCCCCCCCCCCCTTGCCCCCAAAGGAGCAAACGCCTGTCCCAACTGAATGTAACCTCCCTGACATCACAGATGCACAGGTGAAAGCTGCCCTCTCCAAAGCAAAAAACACAGCATCTGTGGGACCGGACGGTGTCCCAGGCTGTGTCTTACACGAGCTCCAAGAAGAACTGAACCCTCACATTAAGTCACTGTTCAAACTTAGCCTTACTACAGGATATGTACCCAAAGAATGGTGTACAGCTACAGTGGTCCCACTCCACAAAGGTGGTGCCACAACGGACCCCGGAAACTGTCGCCCCATAAGTCTGACTAGTCTGGTCTGTAAAGCTATGGAGCATATTATCATGGAACTCTTAAACAAAGACATTGAGAGCCTCCAGACACTGGACCCTACCCAATTTGGCTTTGTTAAGGGCAGATCTTGCCTCTTAAATCTAGTTGATTTCTTTGAAACGGTTACCAAAGCCATAGATGAGGGCAAGGTAGTCCACACAGCCTACCTGGACCTCGCAAAAGCCGTCGACACAATACCCCACTCGGGCATCCTAAATAAGCTTACCAGCTTAAATATCAACCCCTATATCACAAGATGGGTTGCAAACTGGCTCAGAGATAGAACCCACATGGTCAGAATTGCAGGTGCCATGTCCGAATCCAAACCAGTTACAAGTGGCGTCCCACAGGTCTCAGTTCTGGGACCTCTCTTGTTCGGTATATACTTCTCTGAGGTTCAGGCTAACACGGGGGGATTATGGCTGACAAAGTTCGCAGATTACTGCAAACTAGGGGCCATAATTGAATCTCCAGCTGACACAAGCATCCTCCAAAAGGGTCTCACAGAGACGGATGCTTGGTGCCAGAGCCACAGCCTCAAGCTAAATGCTAAAAAGTGCATAGTCATCCCCTTTGGGAAAAACAAGGTGCCCACAAATTACCACATAGGTGGTAATCCATTAAGTACGGAAGAAGCAATTAGAGATTTGGGGACCAATGTAGATAGTAATCTCTCCTTTGATAATTACGTTGCCAAAGTTTTTAGAAAGACCTTCTATATAGCCCACCTTATCACGAAAGGGTTCGCATCTAGATCAAGAAAGGTCATTGTGCCCCTCTACTCGTCACTCATCAGGCCCATAATTGAATACAATGCCCCTTTTGGGATGTACCTTACCCGACACCTGCAGCAACTGGAGAGACCCCGAAAGTACCTCACCAACAGGATCATGGGCTACAAACAGATGTCCTATGCAGCTCGACTAAAGAAATTCCAGCTCTGCTCAGTTGCTTACCGCCTACTCAGAGGCGATCTATGCCTGACGTACAAAGCCATGTCAAACCCAGAATTAATGGACATGCTCCACCTCAAAAAATCCAAGTCCCTTAGAGCTACACGCACCAGGGACCTAAACCTCAGCACAAAAATAAATAGGACATGCTGGAGGGACAGATTCATTTCCCAGAGGCTCCCCTCACTCTGGAATAGAATCCCAATTCATGTTAGACATAGCCCCTCGCTGACCCTCTTCAAGTGAAATTTGGATGCGTGGATGGGAAATCGCAAATTCACCCCTGGGATCTCTCCTGTGTCCCTGCTAGACAGAGGCACAGTAAACTAATCTTAAAAGGGTACCTTCTGTGACCTACTTTACAGAGGCACAGTAGGCTAATCTAATAGGGAGGCGGAAGCCAAATACACTCTGGCTAGGCTTATAAATGCCCTAGGGCAGATAGCCTAGTATCTACCTATGAACCTAAGTTGTGGTGTCCTTTCTGTTAAAATGTCGGGTAAGAAGGGCACCTCTGGCTTTAAGCATTCTGCTTCTTGTAAGGGCAGGTTAACTAACAGTGACTTGAGTAATGACTGTGTATACTGTTTGGGAGTGGCCCATGTGATATTTGTCAAAGTTTCAGCCAACGCACTTTTAATGAGCGCAAAAATAAACTCATTTTGTAGGGGTTACTCAAGTTTCCCTTCTCAGAAGCGATTTCTGTGATGGAGGTCTCAACCCCTCCTCCTAAGGACAAAAAGAGATCCCATTCTGTTCCTTCTTCACCATCAGGTGATCAGGCCAAACCTGGGAAATCTAAGGTCCCCGAGTTATCATCGGAGCATATATCTGCCTCTTCGTCTCTGACCTTCTCAAAACCTTCGATACCGACGCCTGTATTGGCACAGACCCTGCCTCCGGCACCAATCGTAGATCTTACTACGCCTATTTCTACTTTGGCACTAGTAGCTACTTCGGCTCAGGGCAGACTTTCGACTTTGACTTCAGTTTCCATTTTGGAACCTACTATTTAGGCTCCGCGTGCCACTTTGGCATTGTACCAACCTCACTTGATCTGACCCCTTTACTTCCGGTCTCGAAACTAGAGACTTTGGCGCTGGCAGACTTTGCACCATGGACCCGGTACTCCCCCTCAGTAGACCTGTTTCTGGGCCAAGCGTATAGCCCATTTCTCGAATGTCCTTACTTCCCATCTGGAGTATCCACTAGATTCACCAGGAGCCTTTCAGAACACGACATGCTGCGTCTTGTGGACCAGCTGTTGGTAGCCATGGGGATTCCATCACTTTCTTAAACCCATCTACCTGCCGGATTTGGGTTGCCTTATCCACGGACTCCATCTTACACCCCTCCTTCGACCATCTCTGTTCTGAAGCCTTCTGTTCCGATATCCTTCTTGGAACCTACCACCCTGGTGCCTATGGTGCACCTCACTCCTGCTCCGACTTTGTCCCTTTGGTCTCCGGTTCTTGCCAAACCGGTCCTTCCTCAATCTGGGGATTGGGGGACGGGTGCATCGGCCCGGGGTACAGGGCCAACTTTCTCCTCGGTTGCTTCCTCAGCGCCGATGGTTGCTTCTGCACCGATCTTGCTTGGGGCTCCACCCGTGGGGGCTGATCCGTTGGAGTGGGGTGTGACCCTGCTCCCAAGGTGTTTTTTTCTCAGTTCCTGACTCCCATCCGTCTTCGGGCGCGCCTGCCTTCCGCACGATGGAGAGGGCTCTCGCTTCTGGTAGGACTCCTATGAATCCCAGTTTTCGCCCCCTGATCTGCAGCTGTCACAGACCACCCCCAGGACACCAGACAGAGAAGCCGCAGGACACCCCTGTTCATGGTACCCACCCTTCCGAGTCCTCCTCAGTGACCCCCACTGAGGATCCCCCTCGAAAGAAGATGTGCAAGAGGAATCACATGGACTCACCTGAGGAATCCTTAATAGAAGACACGGATTACGATGATGGTGAGGGGTCCCCACAATCACCTCCTGATGATGTCTTTTTTGGAGGCATCTTGGAAATGTTAAAACTGAGAGGTGACTGGAAGCCTTCCAGCCTTCATCTGAGGAGTCCGTGTTCCTGCAGGCTTTTCGTGCTAGGCCGTCTACCTCTTGGGTGACATTGCCTGCTGACGAGCTCGTCGTGCAGCGTGCATGGAAGAACCCTGATACCATTGAGGCAATCCCCCGGAAACCAGACAAAATTTTGTCCCCTGCTGCTGATCTTCGTGTTTCACTGTTGCAGTCATTACATTAGGGTAATCTGCTGGCAGGTTGCCCTCAATCGGCCCAAATTCCAAAGTCTTGGGTCCTGCGTCAGTTGCTGTCTCCTCTTCCATGACGTCAGGTCGTCAGGGGTATAAAACATGCAGCTGACGCCATTTTCTCGAGTCTTTCTTGCCGCGCGGTGCCCGAAGCAGAAGCATTTTGCAAGTGCCGGTCGGCCGACTAGTTTCAAAACCGAAGTCTTCAATAAGTATCCAGTTGGGGAAACTTTTTTCTTGCTTTTTACCAATGTCAGAAAAAGTTAATAATTGTATTACTTGTGGCAAGCAAATACCTCATAAGGATTTCTATTTATACTGTATTCCTTGCCTAGGCCCTGATCACAACGTGGCTGGTTGTCGCTTTTGTGCTAGATGTAACCAACGCACTATTAAACGTCCATATATTTTTGCATTTAAGTATTTTGGAAACAGATTTTACTACCCAGAGATGTCGTTGGATAGCAATCCGACTATCGGAGTACATAAAAAACACAAAGAAAAGGACATAGAAAGGCAGTCGAGATCCAAAACCGATGCCGAAGCTTCTCCTAAGCCAGTCTCCAGTTCGCCGGTACTCAGTGGGGTGCTTTCGCAGCCCCTGATACCCGCTACCTTCGAGTCACAGGCCTCTACCGACACCCATGTGGAGTCCGGCATGCCGCAAGATACTTAAGGTATTAGACCGACAGATGTATCTCCCTCGGATGGGTCGAGAGCCGCTGAGCAGGCACTGGCTTCTGAGGGTGTATTCAGACATAAATTTATATCAAACCAGTGAAAGCTGCAAAACCAAAGGCAAAGACACCTTCTAAAACTAAAAAGCCCACGCCAGAGCCACGTGCACAGGCCTCTATGCCTAATAAACAGATGATCAAAATGGCTAAAGACCTTATTGCCTTGATCAGGGGTACCCATCCCCCTCCAGATAAGAGGCCTAGGCAAGACACTGACTATGAATCTTCAGATCAGGTTTCTATTTCTTCTGATCAGGAATTATCTTTGCCTCCCTGTGAGGATTCTGATGCTGAGGAGTCTATTCCATCTGCATCTCCTCCTGAGGATTATTCATTTGGAGAAACCTTGCATACTTTGAGGGAGCATTTTCACTGGGAGAGTCAAGACTTCTCAGAATCAAAAAAAGAGGCTCAGGGATTTCTTTCTCCCTCAGCACAAGCCTTTAACCATCCCCCCTGTGTTAGACATTGTGGATGATGTCTTTTCGGAGTCGAGCCTGACTCTTTACGTCCAGCTCCCAGTAAGCCTGACAGGTATTACAGGGTCCCCGACTCTCATAAATTTTTATTTAGAAACCCTGCTGCTGATCCTGAAACTATTTCACAGGGTCCAAAGGGAGTTGAGGCTTTATCAGCAAAAAACCCTACCCCCTCCAACAGGGATTCAAGGGCACTGGACAGATGGGGTAAAAAGGTTTATATATCTGCAACCTTGGCAGTTAGGGCCTTAAACTGTCAATTTCATATGCTTAAGTACGAACAGCATGTTATGGGATTGCTGAAACAGAAAATGATGTTGATTTTAGAATGTGCAGAAAATAGGGAATTGCAGGAATTATTGCATGTAGCTGAACAAGTTGGAAAGCATACTTTGCAATGTGGTTTTGATTATTTAGAGGCCTCCTGCAGGGCGCAGTTACTGGATCTGTGTTTAGGAGGCATGCCTGGTTAAAGGAACAAAATTTGCCTGATCATGTAAAAGCTAAATTGCTAGATGCACCTTTACAGCATGACTCACTGTTTGGTATTAAGGCAGAAGAGGTTTTAAAGAAAATGGAAGACAAAGCTAAATCTATGCAAACTGTTAAAGATTTCTTACAAGTGCAGCCACCTAGATTCAGTAGACACTGGCCTACAAAAAATTGGTCCTTTCCTGTGTCAGACAGAGCTCAAAGGGGCAAATCCAGATGCCCTAAGGGTTCCAGGTACCAGGCTCAAGACTCATACAGGTCAAAGCAATGGAGCGCATCCACCTCCAAATCTGGAGGAGAAAAAATGAAACCTACCGAAAGCAATCCCAATGACTTCCCTCTGCCTACACCAAGCACTTACCTTTTGGCAGCACCCATAGGGGGGAAAATAGCACTTTTGCTCAAAATTGGCAGTTAATAACCCAGGACAAGTGGGTACTGAACATCGTATCACAGGGATACAGATTCCATTTCCACACTCTGCCAGTGGCAAATGGTTGGCCAGGCCTGCCAAAAAACCAATGGGCAGAGGCACAGAAACAGGTTACATCCCTCATGGATATGGGGGCCATTCAGCCAGTACCAGAACAGGAAAAAGGACAAGGTTTTTACTCAAGACTGTTCTTGGTACCCAGAAAGGACAAGGCCTGGTGGCAAATACTGGATTTATCGATTTTTGAGCACATACCTGGATATTCCAAAATTGAAAATGCTCACTTTGCAACAGCTTCTGCCCATGCTGGGCAAGAATGCTTGGCTGGTGACTTTAGACTTAAAAGAGGCATACCTGCATGTCCCAATAAGAAAATCGTGCAGAAGATACCTCAGATTCAGGGCTGGCTTAATGCATTACCAATTCTCTGCACTGCACTTTGGCTTATCTACTGCGCCCAGGGTCTTTACAAAGTGCCTGGCACCAGTAATTGCATTTTGCAGACAAAGAAGTATTCAAATATATCCTTACTTGGACCACTGTCTCATTCAAGCAGAGAGCAAGAACACTCTTCTACGACACCTGGCATTTGTGAAAAGGCTTCTAGCATGCCTAGGGTACACAATAAACGAAAAGAAATCACAACTGGTACCCTCTCAAAAGATAACATTCCTGGGTGCAAGCTTACATACAACTGCCCAGATGGCTTACCTTATGCCAGACAAACAAAGGCAACTGACTACTTACTTCAAGCTGATGACAACAAAAACCCAGTCTTCTGCAAGACAAATTCTGCAGGCTCTGGTCTTCATGGCATCCTGCATACTACTAATTCCATATGCAAGACTGCATGTGAGGAAACTTCAGTGGTTCCTAAAAAGTTTATGGAGTCAACATTTGCACACACTGGAAACAATGATTCCTCTCGTCCCCTGCCTGCAACAGGAGTTTCTTTGGTGGGCAAAGGCTTGTCACCAAAACGTGGGACAGCCCTTCACTCTACCCCCTGCCAGCCAAACCTTATTAACAGACTCATCAGATTATGCCTGGGGGGCCCACGTGGCAGGAAGATGCATTCAGGGCATATAGGCACCAAATCAAATGCATCTACATATCAACCAGAAAGAGATGCTAGCTGTTCAAAATGCCCTAACAGCCTTCAAGGACTTACTTCATCCAGAACAACTACTGATAAAGACCGACAACACCACAGTTGTGATATATAAACAAGCAAGGAGGCACCCACTCATACCCCCCTTTGCAGATTAGCCGTAGCACTGTGGGAAGCAGCTTTAACCTACCATGTAAATCTTCAAGCTCAATTCCTGCCTGGAAAACAAAACACTCTGGCAGATGATTTAAGCAGAAACCTTATGGATCCTCACCAGTGGAAACTAAATCCACAAGTATTCAGCATGATAACAGAGAAATGGGGGAGCCCAGACATAGATCTATTTGCCTCTCCTCAAAATTATCAATTGAATAGATTCTGCACAAGTACTCATCACAGACAAGCATGGAAAGTGGATGCCCTATCCTTCAGTTGGGAAAACCTGTCAGTTTACGCCTTTCCTCCTCTGCCTCTTCTACCCAAGGTCTTCCCAAAAGTCAGACGAGAAGCCCCCGGACTGGCCCCGCTAATACTGGTACCCAATCCTAAGGAACTTGTCTCAATACCCAGCTTGGACCTTGCCTCAAAGACCACAGTTACTGTCCCAGCAAAACAATCAGATCCTTGCGCAATCAACTACAGACTCTGAACCTGGCAGCATTGCTAATCATGCGAACGACACCTCTCAGTAAAGCTGCGATGGATGTCATTTTGGAAGCCAGAAGGCCTAGCACTAGAAAATCTTATGCTGACAAATGGAAGAGATTCTGTGCTTGGAATCAAGGACAAGGAACTGATACAGCAGAACCACACATTCCTCAGATATTACAATATTTGACTGAGATGCTTGACAAAGGCCTATCTTTCTCATCAATCAAAATCCATGCCTCTGCCATTTCGGCTCATTACAATACAGAGCCACCAATCTTTTCTCATCCTTTACTAAAGCAATATCTTAGAGGAGCCAAAAATTTAAGGCCTCCTAGAAGATCACCATTACCTACATGGGACCTCAGTTATGTGTTGGAAAAGCTCACCCTGCCTCCATTTGAACCAGCTGCTACCGCTGATATGAAGTACTTATCATGGAAGACAGCTCTGCTACTAGCAATTACTTCAGCAAGAAGAGTTTCAGAGCTACAGGCTCTCATGGATGTAGAGCCTTTTATCATTTTTTACCCAGACAGGGTGTCTCTGAGGACATATCCTACTTTCATGCCTAAGGTAGTTTCCAGTGTGGCTCTTAACCAAACAATTCGTCTGCCAACCTTTTATCCAAATCCGCAGAACAAAGGGGAGAGAATTCTGCATTCCTTGGACGTACACAGACAGCTAAGATTCTACTTGAGCAGGACTAAAGCTCGAAGAAAAACTGAGCAAATGTTCATCATGTTACACTGCTGCAGTCATTACACTTGGGTTATCCTGCCGTCAGGCGGTCCCTCAGTCGGCCAGAGTTCCAAAGTCTTGGTCCAGCATCGGTTGCTGTCACTTCTTCCCTGACGTCAGTGCGCCAGGGGTATTTAAGATGCAGCCGACGCCATTTTCTTCAGTCTTTCTTGCTGTGCGGTGCCCGAAGCAAAAGCAGTTCGCAAGTGCTGGTCGGCCGACTCCTGAGATTTTCATTCCGAATCCAGAACCGAAGTCTTCTACAAAGCTAAGTACCCTGTTGGGGAAACTTTTTCTTGCCTCAGACCGATGTCAGTAAAAGTTAATAATTGTATTTCTTGTGGGAAGCAAATACCTCATAAGGATTTCCATTCTTATTGTATCCCATGCCTAGGCCCAGACCACGACGTCACAGGTTGTCTGTTTAGTGCTAGGTTTAACAAGCACACTATTAAACGTTCGTTTGATTTTGCCCGATATTATTTTGGCAGAGAATTCAATTATACCATGCCGTCGGAACAACCGATGACCGGGATGCACAAAAAGTGCAAAGACAAGGACAGGCATCCAAGGCCCAAAATTGATGACAAAGCCTCTTCTAGGCCAGTCGCCGGTTCTCCGGTTTTCAGCGAGGCTCCTTCGCAGCCCCTGACGACCGCTTCTTTGGAACCACAGGCCGCCTCTGACTCCCACGTGGAGATGGCTGGGCCTTCGGATACACCAGATTTACGGCCTACCGAGACTAACCCTTCAGAGGGATCTGGAGTAGCAGAACAACCCGCAGCTTCAGAGAGTGTTTTCAGACCTACTCAGTTAACCATTAAATCTTCTGCTAAGTCTAAAACCCCTTTAAAAACAAAGAAACAACTTCAATATTCAACAGATCAGGCCTCCATGCCTAAGAAACCGATGCTCAAAATGGCCGAAGACTTAATTACTCTGATCAGGGGGTCCCACCCTCCTCCTGATAAAAGGCCTAGACATGATGCAGATATGACTCATCCGACCAGTTATCCATCTCTTCAGATTCATCCTCAGACCAAGGATATTCTTTACCCCCTTATGAGGATTATGATGCTGAGGAATCAATTCCTTCAGTCTCTCCACCAGAGGACTACTCCTTTGGGGAAACCTTACATACCTTGAGGGAGCATTTCCATTGGGAGGGCCAGGATTATTCAGAATCCAAGAAAAGGCTCAGAGATTTTCTTTTATTACCTGAACACAGACCCCTTGCTATTCCGCCAGTGTTAGATATTGTGGATGATGTGTATTCTCAATCCAGTTTAAATCCTGATTCTTTACCTCCTGCTCTAGTTAAGCTAGACAGATACTACAGAGTCCCTGACTCTCACAAATTTCTTTTTAGAAGCCCTGTTGCTGACCCTGAAATTATTTCCCAGGGTCCCAAAGGGGTAAAGGCCTCTACAGCAAAAAATCCAGTCCCCACTGACAGAGATTCCAGAGCATTAGACAGATGGGGGAAGAAAGTATATACATCTGCAACTTTAGCAGTGAGGGCCTTAAATTGCCAATTTCACATGCTTAAATATCAGCAATATTTGATTTCTCAGTTGAAACAAAAAATGCTTCCAAATTCAGATCTTCCTAACTATAAGGAAATGCAGGATTTATTGCATGCAGCTGAACAAGTGGGAAAACATACTTTGCAATGTGGATGTTCATCGTGTTACACTGCTGCAGTCATTACACTTGGGTTATCCTGCCGTCAGGCGGTTCCCCAGTCGACCCGAGTTCCAAAGTCTTGGTCCAGCGTTGGTTGCTGTCACCTCCTCCCTGACGTCAGTGCGACAGGGGTATATAAGATGCAGCCGACGCCATTTTCTTCAGTCTTTCTTGCCACACGGTGCCCGAAGCAAAAGCAGTTCGCAAGTGTCGGTCGGCCGTCTCCTGAGATTTTCATTCCGAATCCAGAACCGAAGTCTTCTACAAAGTTAAGTACCCCGTTGGGGAAACTTCTTCTTGCCTCAGACCGATGTCAGTAAAGTTTAATAACTATATTTCTTGTGGGAAGCAAATATCTCGTAAGGATTTCCATTCCTATTGTATCCCATGCCTAGGCCCAGACCACAACATCACTGGTTGTCGGTTTTGTGCTAGGTTTAACAAGCGCACTATTAAACGTCGGTTTGTTTTTGCCCGACATTATTTCGGTAGAAAATTCAGTTATACCATGCCGTCGGAACTTCCGACGACCGGAATACACAAAAAGCGCAAAGACAAGGATAGGCATCCGGGGTCTAAAGCTGACGACGAAGCCTCTTCTAGGCCAATCGCCGTTTTTTTGGTTTCAGCGAGGTGCCTTCGCAGCCCCTGACGACCGCTTCTGTAGAACCACAGGCTGCCTCTGACTCCCACGTGGAGATGGCTGGGCCTTCGGACGCACAAGTTATTCAGTCTACCGAGACTAACCTTTCAGAGGGATCCGGAGTAGCTGAGCAACCCACAGCTTCAGAGGGTGTCTTCAGACCTACTCAGTTAAGCATTAAACCCTCAGCTAAGTCTAAGCCGCCTTTAAAATCAAAGAAACAAATACAGCATTCTCCAAGACAGGCCTCCATGCCTAAGAAACAAATGCTCAAAATGGCCGAAGACCTAATCACTCAGATCAGGGGGTCCCATCCCCCTCCTGATAAAAGGCCTAGACAGGATGCAGACTGTGACTCATCCGACCAGGTGTTCATCTCTTCTGATTCATCCTCAGACCTAGGATACTCTTTACCCCCTTATGAGGATTCTGATGCTGAGGAATCAATTCCATCAGCCTCACTGCCTGAGGGCTACTCCTTTGGGGAAACCCTACATACCATGAGGGAGCATTTCCACTGGGAAGGCCAGGATTACTCAGAATCCAAGAAAAGGCTCAGAGACTTCCTTTTATTACCTCAACACAGACCCCTTGCTATTCGCCAGTGTTAGATATTGTGGATGATGTGTATACTGAATCCAGCTTAAATCCTGATTCCTTACCTCCAGCCCCTGTTAAACCTGACAGATACTACAGAGTCCCTGACTCACATAAATTTCTGTATAAAAGCCCTGTAGCTGACACTGAAACTATTTCTCAGGGATCCAAAGGAGTTAAGGCCTCATCAGCAAAGAATCCAGTTCCCTCTGATAGAGATTCCAGAGCATTAGACAGATGGGGAAAGAAAGTGTATACGTCTGCAGCTTTAGCAATGAGAGAATCCAAAGGAGTTAGCTCATAAACAAAATGCTTCCTCAGAT
>NC_056751.1:40819448-40834448 GCF_019279795.1 Protopterus annectens | reverse complement strand
GATTACTTTGATCAGGGGTTCCCATCCCCCTCCTGATAAAAGGCCTAGGCAAGAGACAGAATATGATTCTTCAGATCAGGTTTCCATTTCATCTGATTCCTCTTCTGATCAGGAATACTCTCTTCCTCCCTATGAGGATTCTGATGCTGAAGAATCTATCCCTTCAGCCTCTCCTCCTGAGGATTACTCTTTTGGGGAAACTTTGCATACCATGAGGGAGCATTTCCACTGGGAGAGCCAAGATTTTTCAGAATCTAAGAAAAGGCTCAGAGACTTCCTTTTACTACCACAACACAGGCCCCTAGTTGTTCCACCTGTGTTAGACATTGTAGATGATGTATTTTCAGAGTCCAGTCTGACCCCTGACTCATTACCTCCAGCTGCTGTTAAGCCAGACAGGTACTACAGGGTTCCTGACTCTCATAAATTCCTTTTCAAAAACCCTGCTGCTGACCCAGAAACTGTCTCTCAGGGTCCCAAAGGGGTCAAGGCTTCCACTGCAAAAAACCCTACCCCCTCTGACAGGGATTCTAGGGCATTGGACAGATGGGGAAAAAAGATTTACACTTCTACTACCTTGGCTATAAGGGCTTTAAATTGTCAGTTCCATATGCTCAAATATCAGCAATATATTATGTCACTGCTTAAACAGAAAATGTTGATAAATTCCGAATGTGCAGAAAACAAAGAAATGCAGGATTTATTGCATGCAGCTGAACAAGTTGGAAAGCATACTTTGCAATGTGGTTTTGATTCTTTGGAGGCCTCCTGCAGGGCCGCAGTTACGGGTTCTGTCATTAGGAGGCATACTTGATTAAAGGAACAAAATCTGCCTGTTCATGTCAAAGCAAAATTATTAGATGCTCCATTACAGCATGATACCTTGTTTGGTGTTAAAGCAGAAGAGGTGTTAAAGAAAATGGTGGACAAAGCTAAATCTATGCAAACGGTTAAAGATTTCTTACAGGTACAGCCTCCAAGATTTAGCAGACACTGGCCTACAAAGAATTGGTCCTTTCCAGTGTCAGACAGACCACAAAGAGGCAGATACAGACGCCCAAGAGGCAGATCCCAGCCCCAAGGTTCCGACAGGTCTAAACAATGGGGTGCTTCTACCTCCAAAAGTGGAGAAGACAAATCACAGCCATACAGGAAACAGTCCCAATGACTTCCCCCTGCCTGCACCAAGCACTTGTCTTCTGGCAGCACTTTTAGGGGAAAAACTAGCACTTTTTTCACAAAATGGGCACATAATAACCCAGAACAAATGGGTACTAGACATAGTGTCACAAGGCTACAAGTTTCACTTCCATACCCTGCCGAGGACAAACGGTTGGCCAGACCTGCCAAAACATCAATGGGCAGAGGCACAAAAGCAAGTTTCATCCCTCATGGACATGAGGGCCATTCAGCAAGTACCAGAGCAAGAGCAGGGATGAGGATTTTATTCAAGACTGTTCTTGGTACCAAGAAAGGACAAGACCTGGAGACCAATACTGGACCTTTCTATCCTAAACGCATATCTGGATATTCCAAAATTCAAAATGTTGACTCTACAGCAACTTCTGCCCATGCTGGGCAAGAAGGCTTGGCTTGTGACCTTAGACCTAAAAGAGGCATACCTGCATGTCCCAGTCAGACAAACATGCAGAAGATATCTCAGATTCAAAGTTGGCTCAATGCACTACCAATTCTCTGCAATGCCTTTTGGCTTATCTACTGTGCCCAGGGTCTTCACAAAGTGCCTGGCACCAGTCAGTAATTGCATTCGACAAAAAGGAATGCAAATATATCCTTACTTGGCCGACTGCCTCATTCAAGCGGAGAACAAGGACATTGTACTACAGCATCTGGCGTTTGTAAAGAGATTTCTAACAGTCCTAGGGTACAGTCACCGAAAAGAAATCAAAACTAGTACCCTCTCAAGAGATAATATTCCTGGGTGCAAGCTTAAATACAACTGCCCAGATGGCTTATCTCACGCCAGACAAACAAAGGCAAATGGCTACCTATTTCATCCTGTTGGCAACAAAGGCCCAGTTATTTGCAAGAAAAATTCTGCAGGCTTCGGGCTTCATGGCATCCTGCATTCTACTAATTTCATATGCGAGACTACATATGAGGAAACTTCAATGGTACCTACAAAGTGTTTGGACTCAGCATTGCCACAGCCTGGAAACAATAATTACCCTCATTCCCTGCCTGCAACAGGAGTTTCGATGGTGGGCGAAGGCTTGTCACCAGAACAAGGGACAGCCATTCACCTTACCCTCAGCCAGGCAGACCTTAACAACGGATGCATCAGATTATGCCTGGGGGGCCCACATGGCAGGAAGATGCATTAATGGCACATGGTCCACAAACCAAATGCATCTACATATCAATCAAAAAGAGATGCTAGCTGTTCAAAATGCCCTGACAGCCTTCAAGGACCTACTTCGTCCGGGACAACTACTGATAAAGACAGACAACACCATGGTGATGTGGTATATAAACAAGCAGGGAGGCACTCATTCTTACCCCATTTGCAGACTAGCCATGACTTTGTGGGACACAGCATTGACTTACCAAGTACATCTGCAGGCACAATTCCTGCCAGGAAAGGTAAATACTCTGGCAGACGAACTAAGCAGAAACCTCATGGATCCCCACCAGTGCAAATTGGATTCACAAGTCTTCAGCATGATAACAAGGAAATGGGGATGCCCGGATATAGATCTATTTGCCTCCCCTCACAACTACCAATTAAAAAGATTCTGCACAAGGACTTATCACAGACAAGCATGGAAAGTGGACACATTATCTTTCAGCTGGAAAAGCTTAGCAGTATTTGCCTTTCCTCCTCTGCCTCTTCTCCCCAAAGTACTCCTAAAGGTCAGACAAGAGTAGCCAAAGGTGATATTGATTGCCTCAGACTGGCCCCGCCAGTACTGGTATCCAATTCTAAGGAACCTGTCTCAATGCCCGGCCTGGACCTTGCCTCAAATACCTCATCTACTATCCCAACAAAACAATCAGATCCTGCACAGCCAACTAAAGACCTTAAATCTGGCAGCATGGTGGATAATGTAGTCATACAAAATGCACCTCTCTCTAAAGCTGTGATGGATGTCATTTTGGAGGCTAGAAGGCCTAGTACCAGAAAATCTTACGCTGCAAAATGGAAGAGATTCTGTGCTTGGAATCAGGCACAAGGAATTGACACAGCTGTACCAAATATTCCTCAGAATTTGCAATACTTAACTGAGATGCTGGACAAAGGCCTATCTTTTTCATCAATTAAAATTCATGCCTCTGCCATTTCGGCTCATTACAATACAGAGCCACCAGTCTTTTCTCATCCTTTATTAAGGCAGTACCTCAGAGGGGTCAAATACTTAAGGCCTCCAAGGAGATCACCAATACCAGCTTGGGACCTCAATTATGTCTTGGAAAAACTCACCCTGTCTCATTTTGAGCCAGCCGCTACAACGGATATAAAGTTTTTATCTTGGAAAACAGCTCTGCTCCTAGCAGTAACCTCTGCAAGACGGGTCTCAGAGCTACAGGCACTCATGGCTGTGGAACCCTTTATCATTTTTTTTTTATCCAGACAGGGTTTCTCTGAGGACAAACCTGACATTTATGCCTAAGGTAGTGTCCAGTGTGGCCCTTAACCAAACTATTCATTTGCCTACTTTTTATCCAAACCCACAGAATAAGGGGGAGAGAATTCTGCATTCTTTGGACATACACAGACACCTACACTTCTACTTGAACAGAACCAAAGCTTTCAGGAAGACAGAACAACTACTAGTGGCATATGCTGCAGGATCACAAGGAAAGGCTATCTCAAAGCAGACTATTTCAAAGTGGATAGGCCATTGCATTCATTTCTGCTATTCACAACATGGCAAACCAGTGCCTAAGGGCATTAGGCCACATTCATCCAGAGCAGCAGCCTTCCTCAGGGGAGTACCAACCAAAGACATTTTAGAGGCTGCTACCTGGAGTTCAGTGCACACCTTTACAAAGCACTATCATTTACCACTCTACACTAAATCCAGGGCAGACTTTGCCACTGCAGTTCTGCAGGGCCTCATAGCCGCTCCTAATGCTACTTAGCTCCAGCCTCCCAACCATAGCTTTGGGATTCAACCCAAGTGTAATGGCTGCAACAGTGAAACACGAAGAACATAGTTCAGTTGTGTACACTTACCATAAATGTAGATGTTAGAGTGTATTCACTGTTGCAGTCCAGGTTACCCTCCCACCATCCCCCTTCTCTTTGCTGGAACTTATCTGCACTTTTCTAAATCTGTACAACCTATGTGGTGTATTTGCTTGTAGATGATGGTATAATATTTTTTTTTGGTGCATGGATTTTTTATTGGCATATTTTTAGCCTACCGATTTTGGGGGCACCTGACATCTGGGGCAAGAAAAACTGAAGAAAATGGTGTCGGCTGCATCTTTTACACCCCTGGTGCACTGACGTCAGGGAAGAGGCGACAACAACCGATGCCGGACCTGGACTTTGGAGTTCAGGCCGACTGAGGGTAGCCTTCCAGCAGGATAACCCAAGTGTAATGACTGCAACAGTGAATACACTCGAACATCTACATTTATGGTAAGTGTACACAACTGTACTTTCTTAGTGGCTGGAATGCCATTGAAGATGCAGAATATCTCATATGTTCCTGAATGAAAGCCCCTCTGATGTGCTCTTACCTTAGATCTGAAAAAATTCCCCCATGTTGTGGTTGTTCACATCTCTGTGGAATGATGGGGCTTGAGTCCAGTAGGGAGAGATTTGGTTGTCTGCAAGGCAGAATGGGAAAATTAAAAAATATGAAGAAAGCATCTAGAGGGGAGGAGAAAGGAAATACTAAGAATGGAGAATTAGAAAATTGTTTTGGAAATAAAGGATGAATGTTTATCTTTTAAAAAAATGTTTTTTCCATCAGATGAACTGTATATCTGGGCTCATTTATTCAGTGTTTTCATATGCAGTTTGCAACTAGGAAGACAAAGAAAGTATGCTTGGTGTATCAGGTTCTAGTTCATAGGATCATACAGGATTACTAGGCCATCGACCCAGAGATCATTTTAAGCCTAGCCGTTTCATCCTAATGTAATACCATAGAAATTCTAGACAATACCTAAGATTGCATTTAGCGATGACTGCCCATATCCAAGAGGGTTGTAGGTGCTGTCCCTGGTGAGAATTTATGGTGCCCCATCCACTCCTGCAGGTTCCTTTTAAACAGTCTGAGTTTCTCTGTTTCACATGAATTGGTAGCCTGTTCCAAAGACGTGGCAGTCGCTGGGAGATAAATCTGTTCCTCTTGCATGTCCTGTTTGTCACCCTCCATATTTAGGTCCCTGGAATAGGTAGCCCTAGTCCCATTTGATTTACAGATATGCAGCAAGTTCATTAGGTTTGGGTCTTGGATTGCTCTGTAGGCCAGGCATAAGTCTACCCTAAGAAGTCTATACGATGCAGAGTATAGTGTCAGGAACTTTAGACTGTGTAAGGCACATGCTGGAACCCCTTGATCTTCTTTGTTAGAAACCTCTGAGGTTTCTCCAGTTGGTGCAGGTGCTTTGTACGATAAATGGCGAGTGGAGAGTTGTACTCCAATTATGGGCCAGATAAGTGCTGAGTATAGTGAGGTTATAAGCTCTCTTGCTCTCGAGGCGATGCTTTTACTAATCAAGTGTGCTATGTAGAAAACTTTCCTTACTACAGTAGGCACATTGTGGCCAAAGTTAAGGTCTCAGTCAGCTTGTGATCCCAGTTCCCTTACCACTTCGTGGGTACTTAGGGTGGTGGTGTTGATTTGAGTGTGTGAAGGGACATTGTGCCAAAGGGATTGGAGATGCATTCACTTTGAGATTTTGACTAATAGACCAGTTGCTGGTCTGCACGAGACCCTCCTGGAATATACTGACATAATTTGGGGATTCAATGATTGCACCTAGTTTGCAGTCGTGTGCAGTCTTGGTCAGTCACAACCCATTCGTTTTGACCTGAACTTCTAAGAAATGTATGCCAAACAGTAGGGGGCCCGGCACTGACTCCTGTGGCACCTTGCTGGTAACAGGTCTGCTGGTTGATATGGAGTCACCTACTTTGATAGTGTGTGTCCGGTTTGTGAACCAGTTGGCAACCTATCTTACAGCAAAGGGATTTACATTCAGTTTGCTAAGTTTATCAGTCATGCCTGAATGTGGGGTTGTGTTGAAAGCCTTTGCCAAGTTGAGGTATGTTGTATGCACAGATTTGCCCTCATCAGTAGCCCTGGTTACATTTTCAAAGAAATCCACCAGACTTAACAGGCAAGATCTGCCCTTTAAGAAGCTGAATTGGGTAGGATCCAGGGTTTGGAGGTCACCTATGTTTTTATTTAAGAGTTCCATGGCCTTACAGATGAGGCTGGTCAGGCTTATGGGTCTGTAATTCCCTGGGTGTTTTGCTAGGCCATGTTTTGGAGGAGAATAACTGTTGCTGTTCTCCATTCTGCAGTAACAAAGCCTGTGGTTAGGCTGTGATTGAAAAGGGTACTTGGTGGTGAAGGTCGTTTATCTTTTAACCTGTTTAAAAGACAGCCTGGTATGTCATCTGGTCCCATAGAGGCTGTGTTTTTTTTTACCTTGGACAAGGCTTTGAGGACCTGCTTTTCAGATATGTAGGGGGGGGGGGTTGTGATAAACTAGGAGGGGATAAGGGAGTGTATTTTTCACTAAACCTATCTTCTAGCAAGTTTGCTATCTCTGTGAGGTCTGTGTGTGTGATATCGTTGGTCACTAGTTCTGCACATGCTTCGGTCCTACCTTTTAGTCTACGTACATAGCTGTAAAAGGCCTTATGGTTATCCTTGGCTGTACTTAGTCTTTGCAGGATTTGACAAGTTGTCTTATTTGCCTGTTGAGGCTGAGGAGGGTGCTTTTCTATTGTTGGGGCCTTGCCTTTGTTTTCTTGGACAACAACTTTTTGCATTTATTGTAAAGTTTGTTGGTGCTGGATGTCCACCATGGCAGATTGTTTTTACTTGGGACTCTAGCTTTGATTCTTTCTGGTACATCTGAGTTTATACACTTATGCAAGTGATTTGTACAGGGTTTTAGTGTAAGCTTCAGCGTATGGGTGGGGCTTGGAATGCATTTATACCTTCACCTAGGAGGGTATAGTTAGCCTTGGTGCAGTTTTTTAGTCTGATTTCACCCTTTGTGAGTTCTGGTGTTAGTGCCAGCTCAAAGATGCCTGATTTGTCGTCAGTTTTAACTAATGAGGGTCCGGCAGTGCATCTTTTTTGACTTTGTTGGTGAAGACCAGATCTAGAATGTGGTATGGACAATTTGTTCCAGAGCATTTGAATTAACATAGTCCAGGAACTTTTGCGCTAGCATAGTTTTCCCAGTTGATGGAGTAATTGAAATTCCCCATAACCAGTGTGTTTGGTAAAATTTGGATTGTCTCCAGTTTGGTCAAGTAGGCTTTGTGGGTGTCATGACCCCTGGAGGGGGATCTATAACTGGCTATGACTTGAATGGAGGCCTTACCCACTGTAACCTGGACTTGGAGTAACTCCATTGAGTTGTCCAGTCTAACTCAACTGGTGAATTTATCTCTAATATAGATTCAGGCACTGCCTCCTTTGGTTTTCACATGTTCATTTTGTAGTCTAAAGGTGTGGTAGGCATTGTAGCCTTTCAAGGTCTGGGTGCACACTCTGATGCCTTGAACCAGGTTTGTGCAACTGCACAGACATCTATATCTTCCAGTGATAGCAGAGTGTCCAGGGAGTGCAGTTTTTGGTTTAAGAGCCTAGCATTTAGCATCATGACCCTTATTTTGTTCTGATTGGTTAATTTCACAGTGGTAATGTTGTTTTCGACATCTTAGCTAAGAGGCACGATGGGGGAGGCAAGAGCCTTTTTCTAGCAGCCGAAAGCCTAAAGGTGGCAGGTGCAAAGCGTCTCTAACAAATCAGTGACGTTTGTCGACCATGGCTTACCAGGCTTGGCACATCACCCACTGTAAACTGCATTAGTTGTTATATACGTTTAATATTGTTTTTACTTGCTGATTAGCAATAGTAATAAAGCATTTCCAGTTGTGTTCACATGCTGTCCTTATCAGTCATGCATAGCTCTTGATGCAGAGGGTGAAAAGCTCAGTTTGTGGGCTGGATGTCAGGTCTTTTGCCAAAGAAGTCACATGTGTATCACTACTGCAAAAGTGAGCATACCATAATTGTTATGCATTGAGTAAGTTCTTAACAACTGTACTATGTTCTTCATATGAATCACTCTTGCAGTTCAAGCTCCAAATTGCCCACCTCCCAGAGCAGTCCGTTTTCCGTTTCCCCACATTAAAGTCTAGCATTTCGTGGAGGAATATCCCAATTATGATTGATTCTCAAATTATTCATTGATATAAAGTTATCACTTATGTACACAACTGTGTCTTTTCAGGGCTTACTGGCAAAACAAAAAAACAAATGGTGGTGCGGATCAATATGTCACTGTGCCTAGGACATAGGCGCACATGTCCATGTTGAGAGAATGCTGCCCTTTGTCCTTGTGTAAGCAGAGCACTAAGAGTAATGCGGGTTGGAACAGACCTCAACATGCAGTTGATTCATCTATGTAATGAATACTACTGCAACAGTGACTCTACTCAATCTACTGTTGTGGTAGACTTTTACACATCTGTATGTTTTCTTCAAGGTAATACATGCAAAACCTACCAGAAACAAATATATAACATTATAGCTGGCTGAAATGGCATAGATAAATCCCTGACCACATCCCAGGTGAGCAGAATTTGATTAGCAGGTCTGGCACTTTCTAAAGCCGATGTGGGGGTGGAGAGGAGTGATGCGGTTTGCCGCTTTGCTTGTCTTTGGGAAGATGATGTGGGTAAAAGTACATGGCTTGAGTGCACATGTCTGTGGCTGAATACCTGGTGGAGACTGGAGACCCCATTTGAGTGCCTGACTGATGGATGGCAGGGCTGTCCTGATGAATTACATCATCTGTAGAAGTGTAATGCACTCTAGTATGCATCTGTTGCATGCCATGTTCTGGATGCAAATGCTGTGGTCTTAGTAAATCAAAGATGAACAACCCCTGATGATTGCTTAAGTAAAGGTCTCCCTTGATTGTTTCTTGCCTTGGTGTATGGGGAGTGTATGGTCCATTTGACTGTGAAGTGGATTTGATGATGTTCTTCGAGTTTCACTGTTGCTGTCATCACATTTGGGTTATCTGCTTGCAGTAGCCCTCATTCGGCCTGATTATCAAAGTCTTGGGTCCTGCGTCGGTTGCTGCCTCATCTGCCATGACGTCAGGTAGTCAAGGGTATAAAGCATGCAGCCGACGCCATTACATCAGTCTTTTTTGCTGTGCGGTGTCCGAAGCAGAAGCAGTTTGTAAGTGCTGGTCGGCCGACTCCTGAAATTTTCATTTTCGAGTTTCAGAACCGAGGTCTTCAGCTAAGCTAAGTACCCCATTGGGGAACCTTTTTCTTGCTCTAAACCGATGTCAGTAAAAGTTAACAATTGTATTTCTTGTGGAAAGCAAATGCCTAAAAGATTTTCTTTCGTACTGCATTCCTTGCTTAGGCCCAGACCCCGACGTACCTCGCTGTCAGTTTTGTGCCTTATTCAAACCTCGAACTATTCATCGTCTGTTTATTTACGCTTCTAAATATTTTGGTACACAGTTCAATTATCCAGAAATGGCTTTGGTACATCACCCGACTACCGACATTCCAAAAAAACGCAAAGATAAAGACAGAGACAGACAGCATAGGTCCAAAGCTGCCGACGACGCTTCTAAGCTAGTCGCCAGTTTGCCGGTACTCAGTGAGGCACTTTAGCAGCCCCTGATACCCGCTACTTCAGATTCGCAGGCCTCTACTGAGACCCATTCAGAGTCCGGTATGCTGCGAGATGCTTCTTCGACTGTGGAACCTGCAGATGTCTCTACCTTGGATGGGTCCGGAGCCACTGTGCAGGCACCGGCTTCTGAGGGTGTATTCAGGCCTACTGACTTGCATATTAAATTAACGCCATCTTCTTCAAGGCCTAAAACTCAATCCATGCCTAGAAAACCTTAGCCCAGACTGCATGGTCAGGCCCCTTTGCCTACAAAACAAATGATAAGAATGGCTGAAGACCTTATTACTCTAATCAGGGGAAGCCACACTTCCCCCTCTAAGAGAACTAGGACTGATTTTCCTTCTGATTCTTCTGATCAGGACTCTGAAATTTCTGTTTCCTCTGATGACCAGGATTTACCCTTATCTACCTATGAGGATTCTGATACAGAAGACTCCATTCCCTCTGCTTCCCCTCCTGAGGATTTCTCTTTTGGTGAAACCTTGCATACTCTTTGGGAGCATTCTCTCTGGGAGAGCCAGGATTACTCTGACTCCAAAAAGAGGCTTAGGGATTTCTTACTCCTGCCCCAACACAGGCCTTTGGCCATCCCTCCTGTACTGGACATTGTGGATGATGCCTTCTCGGAATCTAGCCTGGCCCCTGACTCTTTACCTCCTGCTCCCAGAAAACCTGATAGGTATTATAGGGTTCCTGACTCTCTCAAGTTCCTCTCTAAAAATCCTACTGTGGATCCTGAGACACTTTCGCAAGGACTCAAGGACATTAAGGCTGCTACTGCCAAAAATCCTACCCCCCCTCTGATAGAGATTTCAGGGTGCTGGATAGATGGAGTAAGAAGGTATACACTTCTGCAACCTTGGCCATAATGGCCTTAAACTGCCAGTTTCATATGTTAAAGTATCAGCAGCATATTATTGGATTGCTTAAACAGAAAATGTTGATTCCCGACTGTGCTGAACGATTTACAGGATTTAATGCATTCTGCTGAACAGGTTGGAAAAACCTACTTTGCAATGTGGTTTTGATTCATTAGAGGCATTAGAGGCATCTTGCAGGGCTGCTGTCACTGGGTCTGTACTTAGAAGGCATGCTTGGCTTAAGGAGCAATCTTTGCCAGATCATGTTAAAGCTAAATTGCTGGATGGTCCCTTAAACCAAGCCCACCTGTTTGGCAACAAAGCAGAAGTAGTACTTGAAAAGATGGAGGAAAAAGCTAAATCTATGCAAACTGTTAAAGATTTCCTGCAAGTACAGCCTCCCAGATTTAGTAGGCATTGGCCCTCTAAGAATTGGTCCTTTCCTGCCTCTTCCAGGCCTTCTCAGTCCAAACCCAGAACAAGTAGAACACCCAGGCTTCAGACCCAAGGTATTCACAGGACTAAGCAGTGAGGGGCTCCCACTTCCAAAGCAGGGAGTAGTAAGACCCCCCCCCCCCCATGATAAACTGTCTCAATGACTTAACCTTAAACTTCCAAGCCTCGCACAACTGACTGCTCCTTTAGGGGGGAAAGATTGCCCTGCAGGCAAAAAATTGGGAATTCATTACCCAGGACAAATGGGTTTTAAATATAGATGTTCTTCATCTCACATTGCTGCAGTCCTGACTATTGGGTAGTCCGCTGTCCCAGTCGGCCCGAATACCAAAGTATAAGGCTGACGTCGGTCAGAGGCGCATTAGACTGACGTCAGGGCGCCAGAGTACAATGCGCATGACCGGCGTCATTTCCTCAGTCTTTTGCCGCATGGTCCGATGCAGAAGCAGTTTTGCGAGTGCAGGTTGGCGTTCTGAGATTTTCGAAGTCGAGTTTCAGACCGAATCCAAGTTGGCTAAGTACCCGTTGGGGAATATTTTGTTTTTCTTGCCTCAGTATTTTACCGGATGTCAGAAAAAGTGAATAACTGTATTTCTTGTGGGAAACAGATACCTCATAGGGATTACCATACCTTGTGTATACCTTGCTTAGGGCCTGAGCACGGCGTTGTTGGCTGTCGCTTTGTGCTAGATTTAACAAACGCACTATTAAGAGAAGATTAGATTGTGCCAGGTTAGTTTTTGGGAAGCGGTGTAATTATAAAATGCCGTTGGATGCTCCGCCCAGCTTGATCAAAAAGCGCAAGGACAAAACAGCTAAGCCTAGGCTGGAAGAACCGCCCGCGGACGTCGGTTCTTTAGAGGGCTCGGTGGAGCCAGAGGTTCAGCCAGAAATCTCTTTGAAATCCCAGGGAGAGACTTTATTGCTGCAAGATGTGACCTCTCAGGAGGTAGGCCAGGCGGAAGGGGCTTCTCAGGTAGCTGTTCTTCCCTCCCTTCCTAAGGTGGTTAGGCCCTCCCCTGCTGTTTCCAAGGCTTCTCCCAGGGGCAGGCCAGGTTTTGTTTCAGGTGTTACCCCTAGTTCTTCAGGGTCTGTACCTAAGAAGCATATGCTTAAGATGGCAGAAGATTTGATTACAATGATTAGAGGTTCTATGCCCCCTCCTGATAAGAGGCCTAGGGTGGAACCTGAGCTTGGAAGTTTTGAGCAGTATTCTGATGCTTCTGAGTCTTCGGCTGAAGACTTGCAGGAGTATTCTCCTTACTCTGATTCTGATGTAGATGATTCTACTCCTTCTGCTTCTCCTCCTGAGGATTTTTCTTTTCAGAGACTCTTCATTCTATGCGGGAGCATTTTAAATGGGAAGGTCAGGATTTCTCTGATTCCAGGAAAAGGCTTAGAGAATTTTATTTCTACCTCAGCATAGGCCTTTAGCTATTCCTCCTGTTCTGAATGTGGTGGAAGATGTTTTGCAGAGGCTTCTCTGAATCCTGATTCTTTGCCTCCTGCTCCAGTTAAACCGGATAGATATTATAGGGTGCCTGAAGCTCATAAGTATCTTTAAGAGTCCTAGGGCAGACCCAGAAACTGTTTCTCAGGGGCCTAAAGGTGTTAAAGCTTCTGTTGTTAAAAATCCTGTTCCTCCAGATAAAGAGGCAAGGGCTTTGGATAGATGGGGGAAAGAAAGTGTATACTTCTTCCACTTTTAGCCATGAGGGCTTTGAATTGCCAGTTTCACATGTTGAAATACCAAAATTATCTCCTTTCACAATTAAAGTCTAAGGTAGATGCTCTGGCGGAAGGTATTGAGTGTAAGAGTTGCAGGATTTGGTTCATGTTTCTGAACAGGTGGGTAAGCATTCTTTGCAATGTGGTTTTGATGTTGTACTGGCCTCTTCGAGGGTGGCTGCTACGGGTTCTGTTCTTCGCAGGCACGCCTGGCTGAGGGATCAGAATTTGGCTGAGCATGTTAAGACAAGGATTTTAGATGCTCCTTACAATCTGATGTGTTGTTTGGTTCGCCTGTGGAAGCAGTTCTGAAGAAAATGGAAGACAAGCCTAAGTCTATGCAGACTGTTAAAGATTTTTTGCAGGTTCAGCCTCCCAAGTTTAGTAGAAATTGGCCTACTAAGGGGTGGACATATCCTGCTTATGATTCCCAGTCTAGGGGTAGGTCTAGGCGTGGTAGGCAGAGCTCAGGGTTCTTTTAGGCCTAGAACAGGGAGTTCACCTGCTCAGTCTTCTGGTGAGGGCAGGGGTCAGTCCTTTCGTAAGCAGACCCAATGACCTGCCTTTTCAGCTGCCAGATTCTTCTCGTCTGGCAGCACCTTTGGGAGGAAGGTTGGCACTTTTCAGAGAAAACTGGAGTTTAATTACCCAAGACAGATGGGTATTGGATATCATTTACCACGGTTACAGGTTTTATTTCCATACCTTGCCTCCTTTCAAAGGCATACCAGACATTCCTCCTCAACAAAGAAAAGAGGCGCACAAACAAATTTCTCTGTTGCTCCAAATAGGGGCCATTCAACCGGTTCCAAGAGGCCTAGGATTTTATTCACGCCTGTTCCTAGTACCAAAAAAGGGGAACACGTGGAGACCAATTTTGGATTTATCTATCCTCAACACTTATCTGGACATTCCCAAGTTCAAAATGTTGACGTTACAACAGCTTTTACCTCTGCTGGGCAAAGATCACTGGATGGTAACTTTGGATCTCAAGGAAGCTTACCTTCATGTTCCTATCAGACTGGTTTGCAGGAAGTATCTGCGTTTCGAGCTGGAAATTTCATTATCAGTTCTCTGCATTGCCCTTTGGCTTATCTACTGCCCAGAGTATTCACAAAAGTTCTGGCTCCAGTGATAGCTTTCTTCAGGCTAAAAGGAATACAAATCTATCCTTATTTGGGCGACTGCCTGATTCTGGCTCAAGAAAGGGATGTGCTTCTTCAGCATTTGGAATATGTGATAGCAGTGCTAAGATGCCTAGGGTATTCTGTGAACGAAATAAAGTCCAGTCTAGTACCCTCTCAAGACATGTGCTTTCTGGGTGTGAGACTGAATACAGCAACCCAGATGGCCTTTTTAACCCCGGACAAACAAAAGAATCTTTCTCTTTACTTCCATCAACTATCTCATCAGTCCGGGCTGACTGCAAGGACAGTCCTTCAAACCTTCGGGTTCATGGCATCTTGTATTCTGGTGCTTCCCAATGCCAAACTGCATATGAGGAAGCTGCAATGGTATCTCAAAAATTTATGGACACAGCACTGCCAGGATTTGGACACTGTCATTCCAATAATACCTTGCATTCAAAAAGGAATTTTTGTGGTGGGCTCAGGAATGTCACCTAAACAAGGGACTCTCTGTGACCCGGCCAGAGGCAAGTCAGATTTTAACGACAGATGCCTCAGACACAGCTTGGGGAGCTCATCTGAATGGAAAGTGGATACAAGACAAGTGGCCTGCCAGACTACAGCATCTACATATCAACATGAAGGAGATGTTGGCAGTCCAGTTTGCATTAATGGCCTTCAAGGATTTACTTCTTCCAGGACAGGTGTTGATTCTGACAGACAACACAACTGTCATGTGGTACATCAACAAGCAAGGGGGAACACATTCTTATCCTCTATGCAGGCAGGCAATGATTTTGTGGGAGACTGCTCTCAGTTTGCAACTGAATTTTCAAGCAAGGTTTCTGCCAGGAGCACAGAACTCCTTAGCAGATGTGTTAAGCAGGCAAATCATGGATCCCCAAAAAGGAAGTTTTTTTGGAAAAACTGGATTTTTTT